>NW_025223092.1:2020069-2081852 GCF_014066325.1 Apis laboriosa
AATAACCAAAAAAAAAAAAAAAAAAAAGAAAGAGACGAAGAGGCAAAGTAAAAAAAAAGAAAAAAAAAAGGAGAAGCATCAAGGTGAAAAGACGCGCTAAACGACGTGAAAGGGGGAGGAAGAGTGAACGATGTAAAGAGGGACGGCGGATAGAGATACGTAACGACAAAGATACAAGCTGGACGGGAAAAGAAAAGGTTTTGGCACAGTTTTTCCATGCCGACGTGACCTACTGGACTATCGATTCGCCGTGAAGGTTTTGGCAAGAGGAAGCGCCGCTTGATTTCGAAACTGAATGCCGTCCCACACACACCGTCCACCTCTTTCTTATTGAATTCGAACCAGAAGCGAGACCGCATCTCACAACCCGGCATTTTTCCGCTCGTTTGCATCGTGCCAACGATATATTCTCTCTCTCTCCTCCCCCCACTCTCCGCCTCCTATTTCCCTACTTATACCTTCCCCCCCCACCTCTCCCTTCCACCGCCGACTGTCCATCCGTGTGTTTCGCGTCTACTTCCCCCCCTCCCCTCCATCCGCCACCGATGTCCGCCTTTTTTCTCCTCCTCTCCCCTCCCCTCCCTTTGCCCGATCCCTTCCACGGCGTTGCTCGAGGCACGGGCATTGTTTCGCGATATCCGCGTATTCCGCGTCCCCTGGCTACGCGAAACAAAGGGCCAACAATGGGCCCCAGACGAGATCTCCAACCGTATCTTCCTCCTCTGTGTTACACTTTCCCTCCCTCCCTCCCTCCCCTTTTCCTCTTTTTCCTTCTCCTCTTCTTTCTTTCTTTCTTTTTTTTTTTTTTTCCTTCTCCTTTCCATCGTCTTCCCTCTTTGTCTCTCGCACCGCTTCTGGCGCGCGCGATCCTCTCTCCTAGCATCCACCTCTAGTCGTCTTTTGATCCCCTCGGTAAGGCGGCTGTGAAGGGATATATTTCGGTGGTTGGTTGGTTGGTTGGTTGGTTGGAAGTCGATGCACTCTCTCGCGACGAAGAGGAGGAGGAGGAGGAGGAGGAGAGGGTTATTGCTTCCTCTCGGTGTCTGTTTCTGTTCCTCCTCCGTTTCGTGTACGTATGTGTGTATATATATATGTATGTTCTCTCAGCATTGGTCCCACTGGTTGCCATACAACATACGGCACGGCTAAGAGGATGGATCGAAACGAGCGTGTTTACATGGATTCAACGAGGTCGTAAAGAATCGGTGATTTGTATCGGGAGTTGTTCTTACGTGGCCGCGTTCGTATAAGAGAGTCGTATAAGAGAGACACGGAAATTGGCGGATTTTTGCCTGGTTTCCTGCTGGATGACGATGATTCAAGAGGGTGGAGGATGCAAGGGGGGAGTTGGTGGGACAGACTGTACTTTTATTACTGGTGGAGGGGGTGTCTCGTCTCGTGTGAAGTAATTTGTACGTAGATTTTATAGAATTTAAAATTCCATTTTGTGAAAGTTGAGAAGAGATTTTTATTTTTTTTAATAATTTATTACGATGTGTTCATTTCGTGCATCGACACGAAAATTCGTCTCGAAAGTTTCTTTTATTAGGTTAAAGATATGAAATTTTAAGATGTTTTTTTAAAAAGTACTGTTATATTTATAATCATCTATCAATCCTTCTTTTTGTTTAATAATAATTGTGTAACATTTATGTTACGTTAATTTAGAAGTAATTTAGATGAATTTCTTAGGAAGAAAAATTTGATTTTGTAAAATTGGATTTAAATCTATTTTCTGTCGAAATAAATTGAAATCTCATTTGAAGGAAATTGATTCGACTCCATCAAAGACAGATTAATATAGAATGCGAGTTTAATGGTATCTGATTTCTTCAAACAAAATTCAGAAGAATTAATTATTTTTACCTTATCTATATCATATCTTGTATATATTTATTATTTTTTTATCATCACATTTTCTTTTTCTTTTCCTCAAATATCAATTTGTACGTTAACGAAATTGTTTATGTGATTATTACACGCGAATATTACAAATAACTTAATTAGATAATTGCTTCGATCTTAATTTTAATCCTTTATTGGATGGGATAAAATTTATAACGTTAAAATGAAAAAAATGTAAAGTCACGCAGATATCCAATATTTGGATTGTACAACACTTCTTATATGGTAATATATTACAATTTAAATTGCACCGAATTTTGCATATGCATGACACGGCATTTCGTTGCGGTTTATTTTCTTCATATATGTAAAACAATGCATAGATTCATCAAGCAGAAGTATGTTAATTCTTCATTGTAGGACTAAAGGTTGTCCTCACTTTGCGTTGAATATTTAAACAAAAGAGGAAATTGCATTTTTATTAACATTATATTTCAAATAATATTTATCTACGAATACATTTTCTCCATTTTGAATTTTTGGGGATAATACAATGAAATCGTAATTTGTTTTCGACGCGTCAATATATACGTTTGATTTTTATTTAAATTTCAAGCGTGTTTAACACCGAATTATTACATTTTTTTTAATTCCAGAATTTTTATCTCTTTACAGTTTATTTCGTTTATTTCGTCTTTATAAAAAAATTCGTATCATTAAAAATTTTAGAAGAAGATTTTAAAAGCAAGCAAGCAGATGGAGATGTAAGAATTTAGAAAGAATTTTTTAATTATTTTAAAAATTACTTTTTAAAAACGTTACTAGAGATATAATGTATTTTTGTGTTATCCAATGATTCAGACGAAAAGAATAAATTAATGCGTTTACAATTAAATGATTTATTTATCAATTCACGAAAATTATTTTTTGTATTGTTTGTTATTCTTATTTATTATTCGATTTCGATAGAAATAATTGCTTTCTTATTATGCGGTATCGAATATCGTTCCATTTATTATTCGATATTTATTCTCACATTATTTTACAAACAAAATTTTAATTAAAAGACGAAGAGTTATTTCCTTAAATAATCAAATTTTTCAATATTTATTTATTCATAGTTTTACTATGAATTTTCAAATATTCGATTTTCCAGAAATTTCTTTAATTGACCAAATAAACGAAAATGAAATCGATCGAAGTATATTACTCATCAAATAATTGGCATTATTTGAAATAAATTTCATCCAAGTTTATAAGGAAGCTTAACAATCTTAAAAATACTCGATAAAAAAACCTCGGAAAGCTCTTTTATAGAAGAAAAAATTTCGTGTCATACCAATTTCTCCGCGAAAAAATTCAAGCAACTTTAAGAATTTTAAGAATTACAAGTTTTAAAAAACTTTCAAGACTGCTCCATGCAATTTTCAATTTCAAAGGTGTCATAAAAAAAAACCTTAGAATCAAACTTTTAGATTACTTCTTCGTTCGAAACGTGTTCAAACAATTTCAAAATTTTAAGAACCACGAACTTCAATACATCCGAAACAACAATCCAAAATACTCACAACCCGAAACCACAAAGAAAGAAAGATCTCCAAGAACGAAGGAAAAATTACTTCGCGTCGAGGGAACGAGTGAAAAATATCGTTCGATTTCAATCTTGAATCTGTTATATCAACGTAACAGGACTTAGCCGAGAATTTACACAGTGGTATGCTGAAACGTGGCTAATTCGGTGGTTCCGGAATTAGAAATAAATATGCGGGATCCGCGTGATGGAACGGGAAGTACGAATTCGATTTCCCGGCCCGGCGAGCACGAGTCATTCTCGAAAATTCGCGAAGGGGAAACGTGGTTATATATAATATATATATATATATTATATATAAGTATGGTTTCTCGCGGAATTCCATGCTTCCGGTTGCTTGGAACCGAGTTCAAGAGGGGAATCGTTCGACCGGATCCAATGACGCGGAAGACGCAACGATGTGAGATATATTGGCTTCCACGTGGAATCTGGAATTACTATTCGATGTAAGAAAACGAAATAAATTGAATTTTCGTCGCTACTTTTTCCTTTTCTTTCTTACCGTCTTTTTTCTCCTCTCTTGGGATCCTGGTTGGGAACCGAATTGGGAATCTTTTATAAAGCTTTCCGATTTATTAAAGCTTCGTGATGTAATTTTTATCGCGGTGCAGAAGGAAGGGACTTGGAAGGAATTTTACAATTTTTTATAATTTAATAATAATATGTTTAATAGTTATGATGCAATTTAAAATTTTTTTAAGATAATTTCCATTCTAGTTTGGGGGAAAAATGATATTTTTGATATTGATTGAGTTTATTGGAGCTTTTGGAAGAAAATTTTTATATTTAATGATCAATTTTAATTAAAAGGAATATACATATATCCGGTTATGCGTTTAAATGCAAAAGTATTGAAAAATAGATTATATGAGATTAAAAAGAGATTAAAAGATCTTTCGAGTTAAGTAGAGAATCAATATGAAAGTCAATCTCCATTGGGAACGAGTATTGTTAGGATTATATAGAACGTTTAAAGAAATGAAGTTCTCGAGTTTCGTGTAGATTTCTATTACTATCTTATTTTCGTTACGTGTGTTCATTCATTGCAGTTAATTCTTGCAGAATCTCTTATTCTTATTTTCATTATTTTTGTATTTAAAGAGGAGATTATGATGAGCTTTGAGATTATCTTGAGATTTCTATTTATGGTTTAGAATTTTTGAATTTAATCATTGGTTATTTATTTATTTAATTCTCAAAATATATTTTTACTCTGTTGTGGAACTTTTATCAATATATTTCTTGCATTTTGTAGAAAGTAAAACGATACATTTCCAACATTTAAGAACAGGAATGAGAAAATCTTAATGGGATATATGTGTCTTGAAATATTTCAATAAGACAAGAAAGAATAATAATATTTCGAAATTCTTTTTAATTCAAAATGTAGTGCTGTTATCTTGCAATTATAACAAAGATTATTCAGTTGCTGATAACAATTAAGAATCAATAATCGTAACATACAATCAGGCATACAAAATGACACATATGAAATTCGTATTATACCTATAATATCTGTCTCATTATCATACTAATGCATCATGATATAAATACCGAATAATTGATTAGCAAAAATAACGAACATGTTTTATTTAATGAATTTAATGAATCGTTACGAAGAATTTATTAAAATTTACAATTTCCTTTTATTATTAAAACGTTATTAAAACGTTTCAAATAAAATTTTTCAATCAATTTTCCTAAAATTATTATTCTTTCATATCTTATTGAAATATACATTTTTTAAGATACACATATTCCATTAAGATTTTCTCATTCTTGTTCTTAAATATTGGAAATATATCGTTTATATATATAGAAAGAATACAAAGATAAGAAAGAATAATAATATTTCGAAATTTTAATACAAAATGTACAAACTGCATATATATAAAATATATATATAAAAACGAATATAAGTAATTTTTAATAATTATAAAAAAATAATTATAATCGAACACAAAGAAGTTACTTAAAATTGAAATAAATCGACCTCTCGTTAAGATTTCAATCCAGCCTCCTTTATAATTAATTTTCCACTTCGTAGAATTTTTACACTTTTACACAATTTTTACACAGAATCGATCAAATCGTTCGCATCTCTCCGAGGAAGTGCAACCGGTCTCGATTGAAGTCTCGATCACTTTTTCTCTTCGAGGCAAGATTCGAGGAATCATGTTGGATTCGCGAGGTGCGAAACGGCGCTCAGGTGTAATTTTTAAAAGTAATTTCTCCGGGGGCTCGCGTGCACGTGCACACGATGGCGGATTCGCGAAGGGAAATTATACCAAGTCGGTTCAATCGGGCGTTTATACACCGGATTCCTGAGGGTTTCGATAGGAATATCAAACAGAGGTTTCAGCCTCCTTTTTACGACATTCAATCGATGGAACGAGATCGAGTTTTGTGGTTACTGTAGTACTCTTCTTAAGCGAATTTCAGATGTAGTATAGATATGGGGAGGTTAAGGAGGTAAAGAGGATTTCTTCGATTCTTGAATGAAACTGAGAGGAACAGTTTCGATATTATTTTTCTCTGTTTATTTATCGTTTATTTATGTAAAAATTAATGTAAAAATTTCAATTGTTTTATAAATGACGTATCGTTTTAACTCGATTTTATTTTTAACGAATCGTTTATTTTAATAGAAAGTTTTAATGTAAAATCAAGTTGTGATAAATACGATTCGTAGCAAAATATAGAAATCAACATTCTAATTGAAAAGATAGCTAAAAATAAGAAAAATGGAAAAGATGTTAAAGTGGATAAATAAAATCGTTTCTTCCGTTTAAAAAAATTTTAATGTAAAAATCAAATTGTCATAAATACGATTCGTAGTAAAAGATAGAAAGTTAACATTCTAATTGAAAAGAAATAGCTAAAAAATAAGAAAAATGGAAGAGATGTTAAAATGGATAAATAAGATCGTTTCTTCCGTTTAAAAAATTTTAAAATTTGATTTTAATATAAAATCAAATTGTCATAAATACGATTCATAGTAAAAGATAGAAATAAAGTTGACATTCTAATTGAAAAGAAATAGCTAAAAATAAGAAAAATGGAAGAGATGTTAAAATGGATAAATAAAATCGTTTCTTCCGTTTAAAAATATATATTTTTAAAATCACTTACGAAACGATTTTATTATTATTTGATAGCGTTCACAAATTCACAGGAATATCTCTGCTATCGGTTATTCAGAGGCATTCGCAATTGCAAAAACAAATTTCGTATATGCAGAAACACGAAGTGTATCTACTTGCTTCTATATATCATGTAAATTGCTTAGAAACACCGGCTTCAAGATGGAGCACCTTCGGTTGCCTCGAAGTAATGCACTTTGCGATCTTACGTGTCGGAACAATGCATAGCACGCGCCTTTTCCCATTCTTCGTATTCGTGTTTGTTTGGAGAATGTTGCACCTGGTACTGCATAAGTTCGATATAAGTCAATGTTTTACCAGCTGCACGAGATGCAAGAAACATTTACTAGAATTTCAAACGTAGATAGATCAATAATGTTATTTTACCGTGCTGTTATTATTCAAATAATTTTATAATATTTTAAAGTAATTAGTGAGTATATATTTATAAATATAATTATGCAATAATAAATGTGTTGCGTTATATTATATATTATATAAATAAAATTATATATTATATTTTATAGTATTGAGTATATTTACACAAGGAAAATGTTTTGTAATAAATTAAAATTATAATATTGACAGAGGAAATATTTTTAACATTTTAATATTTTTATAATTTCAAACGTAGTTTGTTCAGAAATAATTCAACTTTGTTAAGTTCTCCTAAAATATCTTCAAATGATTATGATTATTAATAACAAATATATCTACTAAATTTTTATATCTATAATATAAATAAAAAAATGCTAATTCAACTGATTTTAATAATCATTATATCATGAAATTCTATTTGTTTATAATACATATTCTTTTATGTATTATAATGTTATCTTCACATACTTGCATCAATTAACACATTCGTTTCAATACATTATTTAAAAGATTCAAACTAACATTTATTTATGTATTTACATATATTAAAATCACTTCTAGAAGAAAAGAATATTTATACATAAATAAAATTCTAAATTCTTTCTAAATTCAATTTATTATTTACATATAATTATAATTTTATTATTATTTATAATGCATATTTATGTTGTATTACAATTGTAATTATGCATTAATAATTAACTTATAATTAATAGGATATTAATGATAGTAATTAATAATCATATACATTTTTTGTATGTGAAATCTTTATTCTAAAACCTTTTTATTCAATTTAATACAAGGATACACAAATATTGCATTACACATAAATGATATCCATTAAATCCTCGATCCATTATTCCATTATTATCCCCATATTAAAAATTCCCCAAATCAGGGTGTCGACCATTACCCCCTAATTATTTCAACGATGAGAAATCATGGATTAAAAGTTTCTTGTCTCGTGTTCCCGAAAAAAAATTCCGGATCGTGTACGAGCGGAAAAAAAGGGCAGAAAGAGAAAAAAAAAAAATAATAAAAGAAAAAGTAGTTCATCGTGCTGCAACGAAGGGGTTAAAGAAAAAGAACGGGCTAGCAAACGAGCAGAAAAAAAAGCATCGCGCGTAACAGGGAGGTCTAATTAACAAATGTACAAAACCTTGTCAAGTCAGACGAAACCATTTCGCAGCGTCCTCTCTCTCGTACGCTCACCCTTCCTTCTTCACCCACTTCTCACCCCCTATGTCCCCGTTTGCTCTTATCATAGCAAGCCAGATTTGGCGATCCCTCTCCTCTCCCTTTCGTTACCTTTCTCGCGGAGAGGGCGGAAAGATGGAGCGTGATATTGTGAAGGATGGAGAGAGAGAGAGAGAGAGAGAGAGAGAGAGAGAGAGAGAGAGAGAGAGAGAATAAGGAGAATAGGTGAAAAAAAAATATCTCTTTCTTTCTTTTTTTTTTTGGTTCTTCTCACGAAAGTGTGAATGATAGATGGATAGAGAGGATAGAAGAAAGAAAAAAAATTGAATTTCTGTTGAGTCTCTTTCCTTTCTTTTCGTTTTTTTTTTTTTCATAAGAGTTTGAAAATATAGAACGTGATATTGTGATGGATAGAGAGAGAAAGAGAGAGAGAGAGAGAGAAAGAGAAGAATAGATGGAGAAAAACTTGGTGAGTCTTCTTCCCCTTTTCGTTCGCTTTTTAGGGGGTTGGAAAGATAGAGAGTGATATTATACGCTAGACAGAAAGTAGGAGAAAAAAGAGAATAGGCGAACGTCGTGAGTTTCTTTTCCTTTTCAATCATCTTCTCGCAATCATCTTCTCGAAAAGTGGTATTATGACGGATAGAGAAAGGAAAAGAAAAAAGGAAAATAGATGGAGAAAAATAAGCGGAGAGAAACTTCGTTAATTCCTTTCGAGCGATCTTCTTCTTTTCGATTAAAAAAAAAATAATAACTTTAACGTTATGGCGAATAGAGAAGAAAAAAGAAAAAAAAAAGAATAGATGATAAAATAGATCGTGAACTTTGACGAGAAATGTCTCTCCTTCAAAATACGGAGAAATAGATATCGTGACGAGAAAAACAGTGAAAATATTTTCATCGAAATAGAAAGAGAAAGAGAGAGAGAGAGAGAGAGAGAGAGAGAGAGAGAGAGAGAGAGAGAGAGAGAGAATAGGTGGAAAAAAAAATAACCATGGTTAAACTATCGCGGATTTTCCACGAAAGATCTCGTGGTCGTGGTAACGGGGTCGCGAACGAGAACGGAAGTCGACAAGGAAAATTGATTCGATCTGGTGCAATGACGCGGGAGAAACTGCGAAGTGAGATAGACGAGCGGTTATCCTTCTCACCCCACCGCTATCCCAGATACTCTTTCTCTCTCTCTCTCTCACTTCCACCATGCGTTTCCCATCCATTTGCTATTTTTCTCAATCTCCTACGTACTCTTGCTCGAAGGAAGCAAAGGATATCAAGGAAATTTCGAAGTTGTCGGATTAAAGGGTTATTTGTGCGTCGAGAGGGATTAGAGTTTGTTTCATTTCTCTCGCGAAGTTGTTCGTATAGATGTGAAAAAGGAGACGTTTTATTAGAAGAGAGAGTTTTCTCTTGGCTGCAGTCTAATTTTAGGGTGACCATCGCGGTTTTGGACGAGTGCTATCTAACAAACAGCGCTTCGCAACATATTGTCTCGTGTTTATGGAGTAAAGGTGAGATATAAAGGCGAAACTAACTGCGAAGGTTTCGCATTCTTGGAAAATTTATGTTTATTGCGCATCATTTGGATTAAGGGAAATGGATGACTTTATTCAGGATTTTGAGGGATAAATTTTTGAGATAGTAATTGGATGAGGAAATAGTATGTCGGATATTTTTATTTTTCGTATTCAAGGTGGTGTATTGGAATATAAGGAAATTTTTATATAATAGTATTTCGAATAAGCAAATATTTTTGATGATTTGTAATACGATATATCCGAAGTTTATTTTATACAACGTAAAATATGTTAAAAGTATGAATAAAATTTATGTATAACGTAAAATATAAAGGATCCTCGATATATTTTTGGTATCTAAGGAACGGAAAATGGAACATTTGCCAATTTTCGACGTTTATTGGGATTTTGAAGGGAAAATAATATTTTTTTTTTTTTTTGATTTTGTTACAGTGTTCTCTATTATTATTCAAATTTTATATTTATATGACTTATAGTTCGTGTGCAATGATAGTTTTAATGAATTTCTTATTCCATTACAAATAAAACAGGATGTTTCACGATATTTTAAAAGAATAAATTAATTAAATTACAAAAAAATATTTTAGCGATTAAACTTGTATTTAACATTTAATGAAATGGTATTTTTAAGTGATACTTGTTTACACAAATTACATATATATTTCAGTTTTTATTATTTCATTTAAAATTATGTATATTATTTCTTTTTTTAATAGTAATATGCCTTATTATGTTACACGAATTAAAACTGAAATTTTGAAACGAATTACTTAATAAGATATGAGAATATGGATTTTTTCTTTTTTTTTTTAAAGAATATTTTTTTTTGCTCGTGTTGAGGAATTGTCGGTAAAAGTAAATGTAACAAATTTAAAAAATGCCAACAGATAACAGGAAAAATATATGTCGATCCGCTTTCAGATATTTCTAGATTTATGTGCTCATTTTATGCCGTTTCGCTTTACTTTTTTCCTTTTTTTTTTTTTTTCAAATATCACACGTGGACGCGACGAAAAATATGCTTAATGTTGATAAAATGTGGTACGTACGATAGTGATACGCTTCAATATTTATAAAACATGTGCACATCAATTTTGAAACAGACGAAATAATTTTCTAAAATTTTTAATATTTTTATAAACGTTCCGAAATAAATTGAGAATCATGTAACAGATCCAGATTTATAACGAAGTAAAAAAAAAAAAAAACTGCTTATAAAATTATTACCTTTATTTAAAATTTAAAAAAAATATATATTCTCATCAATAGTTATTGAACAGATATATCTTTATTTTAATTTTTTCAAATTTGGAACTGCCTTGAAATTGAAATATCAAAAGGATTATTTTTGTTAATTTCTTAATAAAAGATCCTTATCCTAATAACTATCCATGAATAAACAAAACAACTAATGTCAAAACAACGAATCTTTCTCTTTCCGCAAACTTTTCGAAAACTTTAAAAGGACTCAAAGAGCTTAACATAAAAAATAAAATAAAAATTTTTATCATTCGTATACATTTCGTATACATATTCAATGATATATCGTATAGTTAATTAAGCTTTTAATAAATAAAATAAAACGTTTTTATTAAATAAAATATAATAATAAAATATAAAATTATTAAATAAAATAAAATTTTAATAAATAAAATAAAACGGAAATAAAACGTGGCCGAGTGAGCTTTAGAAAGATCCTCTAGAGAAAATGGGGAATAACAGTGTGTGTGTGTGTGTGTGTGTGTGTATATATATCTTAAAAAACCGACGAAATTCCGGTTCAACGGCCGGCAAAAAACACGGAGAAGCGGAGAACTTTCTTCCCGACATCTTTATTTCGTCACACATCTCTGAAATATTTGCCTGGACTGACCCAGATCCTCTCCTCACGACACGAAAACTTTACCTTTTTCTTTGTACTCCCTACTGTTCCCTCTTCCCCAAACCTGAAGGAATGATTACAGGTCTCTCACGACTTCCATGATATCTTTCCACCACGAGCAACGTCTCGTAATAGCATGGATTAGTGTTTCTTGCGGTTTTCGCGGGCGCATTGTTGCGGCCAGGAATCGCGGGACCACGGACTATAAAACCGTGCGATTATTACAAGATCACTCCTGGCGTCCTGGATTTTTCCACCACGTTATGTCGCTAATTTTCGTAGATCTTGCTCGACTTTTCGAAGGGTTTTGAAAATTTTTAAATAAGGATATAAAATAAAAATTATATAATTATATAATTATGAATTTAAGAGTTTATTTTTTTTTTATGAATTTAAAGTTTATTCGTTGAAATTTTCTCGTTGTAAAAGTAAAATATATCCGTTGGAATTAGATAATTATATATTGAAGGAAGTTTAAAAGAATTTAGAAAGTTGAAGATTATCGAGCAAAAATTAATAAATTCTTTTTACATATGTTTTTTACATGTAATAATTCCATTTAAGCAAACACGAGGATGGAAAATATCTTTAATAAGTTTTAATCAACATATACGATGGTATTTTATATCGATATCGTTTGATATTTAATAATTGTAACATGGATATAATGACGATATTACGGAAAGAATTGTACTTATTAAAGAACAGAATTTAAATTCAAACCTAATATTATTACAATTTAACGACCTACAACCTAGAATTGAAGTAAAGTCAAGTTCCAAAGTAAATTTTCTTACGAGTACAATCTATCTTTGTAAAGTAATTCTATATTACAAGACAGGAAGAGTTAATTAACACAAACCGAAAGACTCCAAAGTATACAAAATGTTTCGAAATTGTGATACATCCGGAATAAACTTAAAATCTATTCCAAACTTGATTCTAAATACAATGAAAACCAAATTCAAATCTAGCAGAAACTCATTTCAAATACTTGCGACTATAAAAAATACTTTTGCACAGAAATATCTCATTAATATTTAATATTCTTTTATCACTAAACTGTTTCAAAATTTAAACCTTATTATAGAAAATAAAAGTTAGAAATATTTAAGAAAACGATACAATAATTACCATTTTTCCTTCTTCGATAATTAAAAAACGAACACCATGCTCATCGCGTGACAAAAATCGCATTACCGACAACCCCGATGATTTGCGCGACCACCTGATTTTCAGCGGGATCGTTTTATCCAAGTTATTTCACCCACGGGTGCCACCCTAGACGGCAAAAGTTACCAAATCTGGGGGAATCCAATATTCATCGGAACGGAGGCCACGGTGGGCTTTCAGCCACTTTCCTGTAATTGTCGCTGGAGAGAGTGGATATTACTCTTGCCCGTAGTAGAACCGCTTCCACTACGTGCCTCTAATCCACGCTATTACTAGAATTTTATCGTTTAAACCGGCCAACCTGCCTGTTTGCCAACATTCGCGTTTCCACGATGGAGGGAAAGGGAAGGAAAAAACGGGGGAGAGAAAGGAATTCTTCCCCTTCCGCCTAAATTGTCCGCGAATCTAGGACGGTTCGAGATAAATCTTGGTGGAGAGTCTACGAGGAGATAAAAATACAAATGTCCTCCCCCCGAAGAGATAATTTTTCCTCGGCTTGTTAACCTTACGATTTTCTGATAGGCCACACGCAGTTACTTTTCAACGGGAAAATTCGCTGCCTCGTTAACCTATTGTCGATGCTCGGTGAGAATGGTTGAATATCTCACGAGAATTTCTTGAAAAAGAAGAAGAAAAAAAATTGGTCGTATATAGATTCGGGTATTAATCCTGGTTGAGAAAGCAAAGTTAAAAATTTCGAATAAAGTTAGTTTAAGTAATTACTTATTAAAATGCTTGAACAACGTTTATTCGCAGGTAGAGTCCGCTTTTCATATAATAATTATTTGCGATTATTATTATGTTATGAACGATAAATTATCGAAGTGACTTCAATTTTTATTAAATTTTAACCATCTGGTTAGTGTAATTATTTATGTAGCTTATTGTTACAGTTATAAAAAAGTATTTATTATTGAAAATTAATTAATTTATGATTTTCTTGTAATCTTTTTTGCAAAATTAATAAATTGTGAATAAAATAAAAATAAAAATATTTAATCTTTGTTTAAATAATGTTCCTCGAACATTTCTATTCCTTTTTTCGTAAAAACCTCAATCTTTTGCGAGATATTTCACTCGTTTCTCGTTTAAAGCATCTCGTTTAAACGTAACACTTTGTGGATGGAATTTTCGTTCGTGTTCACAGTTTGCTCGCGGTAGATAAACAATTGGAATTCGAGGGTGAAGAAAGGGAGGGATATTCCATGGCGATAGGGTTGAACAGGGATTTTTTCCCCGGGATTGGAGCACGGTATAACAAAGAGGATCAAATGCTCTTTTGGATTTGGCTATGGTAAATCCTTTGGAGATCTGTGCCTGTGATACTAAATGGTATTGATGACGTACGAGTTCGAAGTATCATCGTATGTTGCGTGGTTTCACTTTTGCGACAGTCTTTTCACCAGGAACGGGGAAAATGGATTTTTGAAACGGATAAATAGAAATAAATATTTTTATTTTCTCGAGGGATATAGGATTTTGAAAATAAATTTCGTTTTTTGAAATAATAATAGAAATAATATATATGTTAATATTAAACTTATACAAACTTCAATTTTTATTAAATTTTAACCATCTGGTTAGTGTAATTATTTATGTAGCTTATTGTTACAGTTATAAAAAAGTATTTATTATTGAAAATCAATTAATTTATGATTTTCTTATAATCTTTTTTGCATAAATTGTGAATAAAATAAAAATAAAAATATTTAATCTTTGTTTTGAAATGAATATTTTATTGAAATATAAGAAATATATATATGAAAAAAAGATATAAATAGAATAGGAGAATAAAGTAAAAGAAATTGTAAAATGTGAAAAATATAAATATTTTGAATAATAATAATTTAAATCATTAACTTTAATATTATTACAATATATATAATTATGTAATATTCAATCTATTTTTGATACTTGAAAAATAAAAAATAAGAAATGAAAAATGAAATAAAAAATAAATATTTGATTTGGACATTCAATGAAATATATTTTCAAATATTATTAGAAGCTCTGAGATTCAAACATATTTTTCTAGGATTCATAGAATGTTACAATAATTATAAAAAATACTTAAAAAAATAGTTTATTACTTTTGTAGAAACTCCTTGCAAATTTCTCTTGAAAATTTACTAATTAACATTAATGATTTGAGTTAGAGACTTCTCTTTTACAATTTTTACATTTGTAAAATTAATAAAATCTTATTCATTATAAAACGTATTAACATTAAAATTTGTTTAATAATATCAATCTACAAAAGAATCCATAATTCCAATAATTTGCATTATTACACCAAAATTAATATCATTATCATTTCATCCAACTATTAATATAAATAATAAGAAAAATCCATTAAAAATAAATAATACCATAAAAAAAATTCTCTTCTTTTACACAGTACAAAAATAAATTTTTCACTTCTAAAAATAAAATTCCTTCTAGTTGGATCAAACCAAAAGTGAAGTTCGTTCGTTGCAACGAAACTGTTAAGAAAGGGATAATGTTTTCCAGCGGATAAAACTCCGGATAAAATATATTTCGAGCCACATTCGCCCCGGTGAAGTTTCATTGCAGTGGCGGAATTTATAGAAAGAATCGAAAACGTTTTCCACGCGCGGTAATTCACGGCAAAGACGATCCTTATCGTTCGTTACTCGAAACCACCACCACGTCCGGTGTCGGATACCTTTTACACTTCCACCAATTTCCACCTTAAGAGGATGCATTTTATTTAGGCTAATCGATGGAATTTTATGCCAGATCCCTTTCTTCGATTCGTGAAATCGAATATTCGTGAGCACGCACGTAAAATTTCTACGAAACGAATAATTGAGAGCTTCTTCATCCGAGTTATAGAGGTAAATTGAGAGGAAACTTTCCTGGTTATTTCTTTCGATAATTTAATTCTGACCAAAGAAAAAACTTGGGAATATTATTAGCGAATCTTTTTCCCATTTTTTTCCTTAGGCAAGTTGTAAAGTAACGTTGAAAATCGTTGTCGAAGGAACAAAGATTGAATAAAAATATTTTCTACGAGGAAATAAAATATGGTAATCTGTCTGTCGATCTAGTTATTTTTTTTTTTAAATATCATCTTTAAAAGAGGAACAATTTTACACGTTTAATTGTTTATCGAAAAATTATTATATACTTAAAAATTGTTATATATTTTCGTATATTATTATTATAAAATTATAATATAAATAAATGTCTATATGAAAAAAATTTTGTTGAAAGCAAAATATATTAATATTGATTCCAAAAACTGGAAACTAGTCAAAGCGAGGATCTAAATCAAGGATCAAATCTATCGAAATAAATGTTTAATTTTACAGTGAACTCGACGGTGTACTTTATTAATACAATATTATATGCAGATTATTATTATTATTATAAAATTATAATATAGGTAAATGTCTATATAAAAAAAATTAATTTTGTTGAAAGCAAAATATATTAATATTAATTCCAGAAACTGGAAACTAGTAAATCAATATCGAAATAAATGTTTAATTTATGTAAATACAGACAAATAAAAATATGATTACTTTCAAACGTTTACAATTGAAATTTTGCTTCAGAAATAAAACTTAAAAAAAAAAAAAAAAAATCGAAACGATATTCCAGAACCTATATAAAAACTAGAATTAATACAAAATATCAAAATATTATTTGAAGAATTTGAAATTCAATTGGTTTTCGTTCACAATGTGCCAATGTGCCAGTATCGTCAGCAAATTCGTAGAAATTATATACGTCAACAATGGTCGAATCAAATCCCTTTCAATCGTTGCGAGAACAATTATTGCGTCGGTTATCGGGACAGTATCGGGCCATGACATTAGAGAATGAGCAACAAGACACCGGAAGTGGAGGTTGCGTGCATACAACCGATCAGTAATGGAACTAGAAATTAAATCAAAATTGAAATCGCACAATCATATCTATGGACGATTATATTTTCGTCGATATTACGTGTCGATATTATGATACAGCGACGAATCACGCGATTTTGTTTCAAATCTCGTTTCATTTTAAAGCTATTGAGGAAATAAAGAAATAACTTTTGATAGAAATATCGTTTCATTTTAAATTATTTCAACCTTGAATATTATTCAGCTTTTTAAATCATTTTTGAATTTTATGCAAATATTATTTCTTCAATAATCGAAATAAATATTGACAACCATTTATTAATTCGTATGCTTACTTAAAACGTTTATTTCGAAAATATGAATATATTCTCTTCAGGAATAATTGCATTTATATTCTTGTTAAATTCATGTGATATATCAAGGATCTGAAGATAAATATTTTATGTTTATACATCCAAAAATTATTACAATTGAATAATTAATACATTATAATTTATATATATATATAATTAATAAACAAGCCAAAGAAATACAGCTTAATAGAACATCTCTTGGTCAATATCTAATAACAATTTAAAAATTAATTTTTCCAATATAACAATATTCTATACGAATAATAATAATAATAATAATAATAATAATAATCCTAATTTATCCTAAACCTATCTTTTTTCTCTCGCAAAATTTCAATTACTTTCAATTTTAATTACTTTTTGCTTATAACTCAACTCAAAAGATAAATCTCAAATCTCGATATTTTTGTATACCAACTTTATTTTGATCTCTCATAATATACTTATAATTTCAAAATCCCTTAAAAGTCTCTTAATAACCTTTCAAATTGCAAATTTATCGCATCAATCACGACGATAAAAAAACCACCATAAGAATCCACGACGACGACGACTCGTAAGAGGAAGGAAGAAAAATACGATCCCCTCGTACGATCGCACTCTCGCAGCACCGGTTAATCGCGCTAATTTTTCGCGCCCCTCAATGCAATGGGCATTCCTAGCCACCTGGCGTGCCATTCTCCCGAAGATAAAGAGCCACGGCATTCAACTTCCCGCATTAACGTCACGAGCACCAGGAGACCGATCCGTTTGCATAAGGGTTCGATGTCGTGTGGTTCCTCAAAAGCAGAGAGAAAGAGAGAGAGAGAGAGAGAAGAAAAAAGAAAGAGGAGGGGAAAGAAGAGGAAGAAGGATCAAACGTGGCGGAAACAGCGAAAAGAATAAGGTGGATATCTGGTCGCGTGGTAAGTCGGAAAATCGATCCTCCGGCAAGCCAGCCGGTCGTTTCGCGTCTCTTGGCGACTGTTTCGGAGCCACGGTGAAATATGGCATTAACGTTCTGCTCCATCGAGGATCGCGTACTGTTTTTCCACCTCCCTCCCTCTCCCCACCTTATTTTTTCCACCGAGCTGCTCCAACAACGTGGAGAGATCAATTTTTTCCCCGTGTAACCCGTGGCTGCGCCGGACGTTTCGGTGTTATTGGTCGAAAAGAGGCGGTGTAATGCGACCATAACAAGAGGGAAAGCCGACCAATAACTGTTCGAGGCCTGATCGAGGAAGACGCCTCGGCTATCTGCCTCCCGTCTGCCTCTTTTCACTCCGTTTGTCGGAGATATTGCTCGGATCGGGGACCTACAGTCTCTGGAACTGGATCGTTCTGCCCCGATTTCTCCACGAGGCAACGAGAGGAACGTAGGATTTTTTTTTAAAATAAATTGTAATATCGAAATATTTATTTTAAATAAATTGTGACTAAAATTTACGTTTTAATCGCGAAATAAAAATATTGTTCTAATTTGACGAAAAAATTTTTTACGCAGACTTATGGAGACTCGAAATATCTAGTTAATTTTAATCGATTAGAATTATTAAAAAGGGAATTAAATCAAAATAATCAAAGATTAATGTGTTTAACTATAATTATCGAATTATCAATACTAACATAAGAGAATTCAAGTATATATATATATATAAAAGCTCTAAATATCTGAAAACCGATCAACTTGCAATAACGATTTTGTTTTTACAAGCTTTAAGCGATTAATTAAATTCCAACGCAAATTCAATACAAATCTATCGTACTGATAAAATTCTAGTAAAATTTCTAGCCACGTTAAAAATATAATATTTTGTTGAAAAAAAAATATAATAATTTGTTGACTAAAGTCGTTCCGATCATATTTCCAAATATCATTGCTCCGATCGCGAGTTCCCCCCTAGGGACATTTATTTTTCACGAGAAACAAAAGAAAGAAAAAAACCTATCTCGAGTGTCATTAACACCGAATTTATCGCGCTAACCTAAACCACGCGGTTGCGGTTTCGAATATTATATTGTCGATAGCTATCAACTTCCAAGGAGGCTTCTACGCGTTAAACTTGATGACAAGCTATTATTATCTTGATAATTTTAGATATTGATTACGGGGAGGATCAATAGCCATTATGATGCGGTGGTTGATGGTCGTTGACAGTGAGTCGTAAGGGATTTACGAGGCGGTGTGAGCTACAGAACTTCGTCGAGGGGAGGGGGGGAAAAAAGGAATGGAAGAGGGGTTAAAGCTCGGCCGCTGGTAGATTGTAATCTTGGCCCGGTATATAAAAGGTACTTTATCACCAATCGCCTATTGTATCTGGTAACTTTTTCGACTAACATGCTCTTCTAATAATTAATAATTTTATGAAAACTTTCGTATCGATCGTCGAGGGATGAAGTGAATTTAACTTTTTGATGATGATTGTTAAGAAATCAATGTTAGATCTCTTTTCTGAGAATTCTTTAAAGCGAAAAAATTAAATCAGTGGCCAAGATGGTTGAATAAATATTCATTCACTCGTATTTCAATTTCATTTTTCAACGAAGAAGTAAACGAAGAATGCATAAAAGGTATTTTTCTTTTTAAGTTTAAACTTGAAATTTTCTCTCTTGAATTATAAATTAAATCAACAATTTGTTAAATAAACATAATTAAACATATTAATCTTTGATTATTTTGATTTAATTCCCTTTTTAATAATTCTAATCGATTAAAAATTAAAACAACGATTATCATTTTTGAACAAAATTCTCTGAAAATCAAATAAATGGGTTACGATACGATAAACGATACGATAAGCTTCGAAGCATTGTCAAAAAAATTTCATTTAAATGGAATTTAACTCTCTGTCGAAATTTATTCTTTTATTTTCATCATCATTTATCATCCAAAATAAAATCAATCTCTTTCAAAGTGGAAAATTAATTTAGAGACCGCATTTGTAAATAATCGCGTAAAGGAAGCCGCATATTCTCCGTGTATGAAGACACACGAAATTTTTGTTTGTTAAGTTAGCAGTGAAACTTTGTTTGACTCAAATTCTGCCATCCAGTGTTAGCTAGTCGGCTACTCTTTGCAAACATGCATCCCTCCTCTCCGCGCAGTTTACTGCCCTTAGCGATACACTTAGACGGCAATATAGTCTTCTGTGTTTAACTATCTTCAGCCGTTACTGTTCCAAGTTTTCAAATGAAACGCGAACCCTTTAAGAAATATCCGTGTCTCTGAGACAACGCTCAAGAGAAGATGCGGTTTCTCGATTTGACCTTTGACTGTTTCAACATTCGACACTTTTTGTATTTAATTTCTATTTTTTATTTCTTGTAATCTGTAGTTTTAATATATATACAATCTTTAATTTATAGTAATCTATATATTAACTGTTTAAAAATAAATAATATAAATTTATTCATTACTTGAAATACATAATGTATTTGTCGAATAAATATTTCTTCTTCTATTTATTTCCTTTGTGATAGAAAAGAAAATAATCTATATAGTTTATAAAATAAAATTGTTTCATTAAAATTTATGAAAAATTTATTAAAAATTAAACAAAAATTAATTTCTAATAAATTGCGAAGAATTATTGTATTTAATTATCAATTTAATTTATTATATTTCAAGTAAATGTTTTCTATTGATATATGCACTATTAGTTTTAATATTTATATAATTATTATATAAATAATTATTTCCAGTACTTTTACACGTTACACGTTATCCATACAGAAGATCAGAAATCTTTAGAATATTTTATTAAAACAAGAACAAAAAAATAATTCGTTTTGTCTAATAAATTTATATTAAATCAAGTTTATCTATGATCTTCGAAAATATTCGAAGATTTTCAGATGTTTAATAAAATATTTTGCGATTCAACATTCCAGATAAAAATTGTCAAATATTATTGAATCGATTTATATATATTATTATTTATTAAACATGCGTTTTTGAAATTAGCGAATATGAAGATTTCTGATTACCTATATATACATAATTTCTCATTGAAAACCTATTCCTGTCACCTGATCTAACGTGCAACCGTCGTTCTAATGATGTTTTATTCATGAACCAAGATTTTTGTCGCGATTTATAACACCACTCTGACCATTTTGACCAAAGGTGGAGCAATAAAGAAATAATGCAACTGTAATTCGTAAATTATGCGCACTTTATACTTTTTTAATCGTATTACAGTACAATCCAATATTGTTAGACGATATTTATACGACGTAATGAGATTAAACTTGAACTTGCGCCTTTGGTTGGTCACGGATTACAAGTTGGAAATTCAAAAATTAAAATCAACAAAATTAATAAACTTTCTCTCAATGGGATTGACGGATTAACAGAGAGAGAATGTAAAAATATATAAGAAATAATTGAAACTTTTACTTTTTGCAAATATGTTTCTTCTAATATGTTGTTTAAATTATTTTAATATTGGAAAGTATTTAATAAAATTGTTTTATGCTGATCTTGATAAATTGTAGTTTTAAATATTTTTTTGGGTATCTAGAATATTAATTTTTTGGATATTTCTGATGATTATGTCAAGATCTTGTAATTCTAATCATTCAACTATTTAACTTTATTATTAACATTCCCCCTTTGCTCAACTATATAGTTATAAATAAGAGAATAAAGAACAGAACTGAATATAAAAATCCTTTTATGAATCCAACTTACAATAGACATCCACGATATTCAATAAATATTTCCGAAAAATTTTATAAGAAAAAATAAATTTGTAAAAATAATAATTATTTATAACTATATAGTTATAAATAAGAGAATAAAGAACAGAACTGAATATAAAAATCCTCTCGTGAATTCAACTTTCAATAGACATCTACGATATCCAAATAAAATATTATTAAATAAAAAAATTAAATATTTCTAAAAAATTTTAAAAGAAAAAGGCAGAATATATATATATTTGTAAAAATAATAATTCGATAAATCAAAAGATTCTTGAAATATACATCTCTTATAACCATCGACAGTCGATGTAAAATTTATTGCAAAAAAGAAAGAAAAAGGAAAAAAAAGAAAGAATCATCAATAGATATCTAAACTTTTAATACCTTCCCCATTCTTAATTCAATGCAAAACCTATGATCTTAATCTAACATAAATTACTCGAGCACGACTTTCACCAAAACTTTCCTCCATCCACTTTTAATCCCTCTGTGAAAATTCACTCGCTAAAAATCAAAAGCGAGAGAAATTCGAAAAGAGGAGAAAGATGAATTACACATCGGTATCGGGAAACATGTAGAAAAAGGGAAGATAGGGAAGGTATCTACGTATAGGGAAAAACGTTTTTATCGTCACAAAAGCGCGTTTACGGAATTCAATTCGTTTTTACCACGTCGTCGACCGATATTATACGAATCTCGAAAAATTTCCTTTCCGAAAATTTGCATTTCTTTGCTTAATTACTTTAATCGCTACTTGGGTTGGATAAGAGAAAGGTTGAGAAGGGAAACACGCAGTGGAAGGTGCAATTAATTATACACAATGCATGCTTTGCAATTTTAATTTGTTATAAAATTTAATTGTTCGCAAATTAATTTTGATTAAATTAAACAAATCTAGGAAAATAAATAATAACGATTGAATTAATTGAATCGTTGTAACAGGCTTCATTTATTTGATTATAATTGTCTATATTCTATATCCGAATAAAATGTATATTCTTCTATTAACGTCTTAATACATCCCTTTTATAATGCTCGTATTATTTTTGTCGTATGATGTCGTTTCACTCTATTTCGTTTCATTGTAATCATGTTTGCCCAGCCTAAAATTATTTTATCCCACTTATATGGAAACGGCCGTCCTATTCCACTTTTCGACCACTTTACTTCATTCTTTCGACGCCACGATCGTCTTAATCTACTTGCCTCGCAATTATCCTATTCCACTTTATTTCCTATTACATCTCACGAACGATCTCACTTACTCCACTTATTTGATCATTCTATTCTCTCGTCTAATTAATAATTAAGAACGTTTTAATCTGTCTGATATTATAATTGCTGTATTCTACTTTATTCTCACAATGATTCTCTTATCTTCCATTTATTTAATCATAGTCGCTCCTCACTTCTCTTGTTTGACCAACACCACTTCAATCTACTCATCACACTCTACTCGTTTCATCGTTTCATTCTGTCTCGCTTGTCCGATCGTAAACATAATTCACTTATCTTATTTAATTCGAGAGATCGAAAAATGTTGAAAAATTCGTCTTGTTAAAAGAAATTGTTGTATTCCGCGCATCCATGTCGAGATGAAATTTTTTGAGACAGATTCGTTTCATTTTAAATTGCGTAATGTTATTCGCATTACAGCCACCATCCCTGAATTAGAATCTTCGACGCGGGATTTGTCAAGCGATTACATCGATGACGCTTCCTATTGAACCTCGGCCATCGATTCAACCGAATGTTACGCAAACCCTGTTGCAAATATCCGGATCGATTTTGGGGGAGGAGATATATTGACAGTAGGCTGTAATTGAAATTGGGGACGATTTTGTTTCAGAGAGGGATTGTTTGATGTAAACTGGGAACTGGGTATATTTTATTATTTTATTAGGTCGTGTTGATAAGCCTTTTTCTTTTTAGAAAGAAGAATATTAACAGGGAAATTTATTTTCAAATGATAATTTAAAAATATTTATTTTAGATATTAATTAATTATTTTTTGGCAATGTGATGTATTTTGTTGTATCTTTATTTGATCGATTACCAGGGAAAATGTGAATATTTCGGAAAATTGAAATTTGATCGTTTGAAAATGTAATATTCATTCTTTGATTGAAAATTTGTTTTTTAATTTTCGGACATTGTATGTTAAGATATAGATTTATTTCCATCCAAAATCAAATAAAAAATATATAATTTATTTTGCAAAGTGACAAAAATATATTTAATTTACTTTTCGTATTTGTATCATTTAAAAAAATAAATTTTCTCAAACAATATTTTTAAAAGATAATTTTATAAGGAATTTATTCATTTACCATTTGTATAATCTTTTTCTACTCTTGAATAGTTTAAACATTAATAATATTATAAAATTTAAATCTATTCTTTTTTATTTTATGCGTCTTTGATTGATCTTCCATTAAGAAAACTCTGTAAACTGTACGCAATGAAATATTTTAATCAAACCGCAATAATTTTTGTCGCATAAAAACGTGTATATATATACATATAAAAAGAATTGCATTTCTCGAATATTATATAATTTATATTTTATAATTTCAATTGAACCAATTGAATTCACAATCGATATTAATTCATTATTAATCCCCTTTTTTTAATTTCATTGTCAAACAAAACTTTTTTAATCGGAAATATCGGTGAATTCATCAAAAAAAAAGCTCGTATTAAAAATATATCTAATAATTAAAATAGCTCGAAAAATTATATTCAATTTAATTATAATTTCTTCTCTTCTTTATTAAATAATAATAATTACGAGCTACAAATATTAGGAATTAAATATATAAATAATTATTTCCATTATATTTTAGAAAGATTATTATGTCGATTAAATCGTATTTTAGATACGGTTTATTACGAGGTTCGACCGAAACCGGGGCACAGAAAATGACAACATTGATATTCAAAATATCGATTTAACGGAGTCGTGTTCGGGACGCGGAGCAGAACGGACGTGTTGCTCTCCGCTCCTCGCAAGAATATTCGTGTCGTTTAATAAATTAATTAGTCTCGTGTAAATAATCGTAAATTTAATTAAATACTTGTTGTAACTATTGTGCGAATAAAAATATATATTATGGAAGAACGAGCTGTCGAGCGTTGATGCAACAACGTGTATATTATAAATAAATATTTTTCACAGATATATTATTTATTTATTTATTAAAATTTACACGAACGTGAAATCGATTTTCAAAAAATTATTATTCCAATAATTATTTCCAATTATTTTTCGCTCATGGTATATTTCAAGATTATTTTAAACTTTATTCTTTTAACGCGTTCAACAAAATGTATTATCTAGCTCAATTATTTATAGTTCTCAAAGTAATATATAAATTTGTTGACATCGCGTAAAAATGCAAATTTTTCGTGTTTTACGTGCAATTTCATTTTCTTTTTTTCTTTTTTTTTTTTACTTGTGAAAAATGAACGACACGCGATTTGTTGTTGTGTACTTCTTTACAAATAGCATTCGCTTTTGAGAAATACGAGTGTCAAGCGATTTTCACTTTCACAATGAATATTCAGACGTTCATATTTTCGGCGAAAAAATTACGACCACTCGGAATATTTTTCAACATTTTTCGCATTTTAAATAAAATTTAAACATTCGATCGATGCATTTTCTAAGTAATTTGTATATCGATATCTCATTATTATTGGAGTTTACTTAACCTTTTCAAAGTGCACAATACTTTCAAAATAGCGATTGTCAAATAAAATATTATCTACGCACTTTTTATTCTTATCGCACTGTAACGAAAAGCTCTACATTTTAATTTCTTTTTACTCAAAATAATTTAAAAGAAAAAAAAAAAAAAACTAAACTCATATACATCAAACACATAAAACTTCTTCTTCTGCATAACACGTGTTAAAATGAAATAAAATTTTCGACAAATATGTCGAAATATTCGAATCGCTGCTGTATTGAACGATCACCGCCGCAATTTGCAAACTTTGACACCAGAAACGTGATTGCAGCGAAGTGGCACCGCCTTTGACAAAATTCTAAAGTAATATCCGTGGCCGCGGGCTGAAAAATCTCGTGCACCGACTACGGCGACGGGGTTGAAAAGCGTTCGATGATTTATTGCCACGGAGATAGACTCCTGTCTACGACAGCGATAGGAAGTCATCGGAAGAAGAAATTTCGTAGTGTGGGACCGTGGGGTGGAGAGGCTGAGTAATATGTTGCTGTCAACAGCCAAAGTAAATGGAAAACTGTTTAGCTACGAGTGTGGCCATCCCCTGCCGCAAACTTCGATGTAACTTTTGATAAACGGATCTTAATCTCTGTTTAATCGATGGATCATTGATGAGAATGATGATTAAGTGCAAGACATTATAATTGCGCATTTATACATATATATATATATAATCTTCCACCGTGAATTTCGAACTATATGAAATCATATGTAGTTTCTGATAATCAGATCTTTTTTATAATTACATTCTATAATTTTAATTATTTTTCTATTATTTGTATTATTATTTATAATTATCTTTTCTATAATTATATTCTACTTTTCACATCAAAATTTATTATAGCTGAATAACTATTCCTTGTTTATCAAAGTGAATAATTGGTATAATTATCAATACAACATCGATCATTTTATTTTCTTTTTTTCTTTTTTTATAATTACATTCTATAATTTTAATTATTTTTCTATTATTTGTATTATTATTTATAATTATCTTTTCTATAATTATATTCTACAATTTGGAAGAATTACTTTTCATCAAAATTTATTATAGCTGAATAATTATTCCTTTATCAAAGTGAATAATTGGTATAATTATCAATACAACATCGATCATTTTATTTTCTTTTTTTCTTTTTTTATAATTACATTCTATAATTTTAATTATTTTTCTATTATTTGTATTATTATTTATAATTATCTTTTCTATAATTATATTCTACAATTTGGAAGAATTACTTTTCACATCAAAATTTATTATAGCTGAATAATTATTCCTTGTTTATCAAAGTGAATAATTGGTATAATTATCAATACAACATCGATCATTTTATTTTCTTTTCATTGATTTGAGTAGAAACACATTGGAATATATTTTGAACGAATTATTAATTTATAATCGATATCTAACAACGATATACAAATTTACATTTAATATTGACGATCGATTCTATATAATTAATTAGAATAAAAATAAATAAAATAAAATTTTCCGTATCTACGAATTCTTTATCCGCGATCATTTAAAAGAAACATTCGTGTAAATATGTTACACATTGCTCCTTTTGTTAGAAATCTCGTTTACAAACGTTGACAACGTTTCACGAATTCGAAGGTAAGAGAGGAGGTAGAAGGGAAGCGGTGTATTGTTACAACTGTAAAGACGGTTTAATCCGTTTTCACAGCCGAGGAAGTCAGTTTTTTTTTCCCAAGGTATCAACAGGATTTGCTGGAAGTGGAAAACTTACGGATAATAAAACGAGAATCTGCTGCGAAAGTGCATCGCGATAGACGAGCACTCACGTCAATTCGATCCTTTTTCGCAGAAAGATTCCTCTTTTTACTCGATTCGAGAAGGGAATTGAATACTGTCCCTTTTATCGTGAAGTTTTCGAAAAAAAAAAAAAAAACGTAAAATTCCAATTGGATTTTAACGATTTCACGATCGATCGACGCGCAATATTCAACCAATTTCATTCTTGCCCAAATTTTGAAATATTGAATAAGCGAGCGCAATAATAGAAAATTTTTAAATTTCAATCTGACCGAATTCTATTTTTCTTTTTTATCTCTGCATGAGAATAAAGAAACTTTCATCGATGAATAGAAAGATTCGTTCGATTAATTCTAGTTTATTTTTTTAATAATTTTCGAATAATCCTCTCAAGAAAGGGAGTTATCCAAATATGAGCATATAAAAAGTGCAAATAAAGGATAAAATTAGAAAAATTACAAAACGTAAGGAAAAGTAACGAAGTATATAAAATCGAAGATATGATTGAATTTTGCAAAACGAAAGCTAAGATATGACGATCAAATTTGATCGCAAAATTGATTTGTCGAGAACGAACTTTACCGAGCAATTAAATTTCCACCAACCACTCGAATTAGTCAAATATCGGGAAAAGGATTTCAATTGACGCACGCTCTTTCTTAATTTTCCGTTTCAAAAGATTATGGATAAATCTTGTCGAGAATCATGATGCGATTTCCAGAAGCCGCCGACTAAATCTCACTCGCTGAAACAAGAAACTTCGTTTACCTCATCGTTCACCTCGTCGATTTGATAAATAGTTTTAAATAAATCGGTGGCCATCCACGGAGGATCCTGAATTTATCGCGTAAATTTTTCTCAGATTGCCACGATTTTTCACGAAATCCGCTATGTTCGTTTCGTACCATCGGTTACTCACCGATCCAAGATTCTCGAGATTTTTGTTTTTTCTTCTTCTTAGAGATTATATAGCCACAAGAATATGAAACAAAGATTCAAGATTATGAATTATCCGAGCTATCATTTCTTGTAAAACACTCTTGTAAAACGTTATAGGTAAGTACATTAGCGTTAAAAAGTTTGGAAGCAGTGATATTTTTGCACGAATTAACAAATCTTTTGTAAATAAATGTTCGTTGATATTAATAGTTATTTTAAATAAAGAAAAATTAATAGAAATTCTCAAAATTTATTTAATTAGAGAAATGATTACTTTGATAAAAAAGAAAATCTATATCTGATATCTAATAATAATATTTTTTTAAGCATTAATATGATTTTTTTCTTTATAATTTTTGTTTTAGATTGTACTTTCATTACTCTTCACTTTAAAATGTTACCGCCATTGCTAAAATTAACCGCGAAATATAAACTTTAAAATAAATCGTTTAAAATTCATTCATTTGCCAATTGAACTGTTTTTACAATTATACTATAAAAATCGATCCACTCTTCGCTCGACTCGAAAAAAAAAAAACAAAAGCACATTTTGTTTTCAATATCGCTCTATCAATTTAAAATTATTCGAATTGATTTAATTTTGTTTCCTCCGTTTATTAAATTCATAATGCACGCTCGATTCCAATCCACGAGTTTAGATAAAACTGGCTTTTTACAATTTATTCATTGTTCAATTAAATAATGGGAAAGGTTCACTTTCGATGGAATATTTTTCTTTCTCTCTCTTTCAATCTCCCTCTTCTTGCGAATTTACGAATAAAAGGCGATGTAAAAATTTCTGACCCCTTCTTTTCGATTTCCTTCCGAAATGAAAATTCTGAATTCTAAGTTGGATATTTTCACGGAACGAAATCTTCTACGACGAGATGTCTAATTAATTTTTTTTTTTTTTCGTCGAATGAACGATCTGAATGGAATTTATTGCTTTACGAAAAATCGTCACCTCGTTAGGGGGTAAAAATCAAACGAGAGAAATAAAAGTGGATACACATTTTTGCACAGCACAGTTGTGAATCAAGGGTGTTTCTTTAATGGCAATGTACCTTCTAAGTCTTTGTTATTATACGTTCCAAATTCATTTACTGCAACAATGATGCAATTCAAAATTTACTCTTAAATTACAGATACAGGTACAGAAAAAAGTGTCAACAATTGATAGAAAATTTTTGTTAACATTTGTTATACATTTTTAGATTGTATTCTTATAATTTAAATTTTTGAACAAATAAGTGATACAATATGCAACTCGAAATAAATAATATTAAGCTTTATGTAACTATATTTATTATTTTTCAAAACATATTGTAAAATTTATCATACGACTTAAATAATTTGATACCTTTTTATAGGAAAAGTAACGAGTTCGATATTAAAAATTATACAACATTTATACATCTATAAATACAAAAATAATAAAACAAATAATATATTTCTCTAATCAATTTTTATAAAAGTATATATATAGTTTCAATACAACGAGTTAAATGGAACGTTCTGCACGACTTCTTTTTTTTTTTTAAATTAAATTTATCTACTAAAAAATTCGTAACTCTGATTCTGAAACATCGATTCAAACATAATTCTACTAGATTATAAGATTTAGGATTTCGGCGGATTTTTCCACGCAAATATTTATCTCAAGAGAACAATATATTTTAGTATTGGAGAGCATGGAAAGATATATTGCCGTATGGGCGTAAGCAAAGTTTCACGAAGAGAAACGTGTAACGTGTTCCTATCGCGATTTCATGGGGGAAATTTTATGCTCTCCCCTGTCACATTTACGTAGCACCTGGCCATAGACACGAGTCGCTTTCACCTCGTGCGAATTTACATTTGAAACAGCCGAGATTTATACCGTATAGATCGCTGTGCAAGCGTAGTTTTCCCTCCTCCAGTTGATTTCTTTTACACGGCTCGATTCCGAACGTGGCAAATGATGAACACTTCCAATTATTCCGAATATTCGCATTTAGCATCTCTTCATCGAGTATCTAGATCTAGTATCTAGTAAGTAAGCGATAATTTTGATGAATTTGAACTCGATGTGGTGGATGGATGAAACTGTGAAAATGTGAACGATAATAAAAAAAAGGGAAAGGATGGATGAGAAGAAATTTTGAAAATTGAACGACTCGTAATTAAAAATTTGAACTCATGTGTATAGGTAATTATACGAGAATGTGACGATGTGAATTCGTTTTTAATCTCATTTGAATTGCTTTGATAATATACTATAGTAGTAAACTATAGTCAATCTATAGTTTATAAGAGAGAAGGAAAAGAATAAATAAGTAAAGCATAATTTGCAAATCAAAAAATGAATATTGTTCGAAGAATTTTAAAAATTAAAATTTGTTGAAATTTTAATAATGATTTTAATAATTTTAATAATAAATGATAAGATCGATTGAATTATTATAACACGTTTATATTGTATTATCGTGATTATTTCTACTTATACGATAAAATCACGATTATCTTAATCTACTTGATGAAATATATAATTGTTTTAAGGAAAAGTCTCATGATTTATTATAGGATTGAGCAAAAGTTCTTGAAAATTGTGTTATCTATACGTAGATAGTTATGTACACGTATATATGTAGATAGTTTTTTTTTTTTTTTTTTTTTTTAATATTGGAATTTTTAAAATGGCAAAGCATGTTCATAAGCTGCTGCAACTTTATGAACACAAAATGCATTTACCAATAATTAAATTATTCTTTATATAGTATAGTTTAAAATAGTTCAACAGTAAAACAGCTTCGTGAAAATTCAATGGATGTACAAAGAACGAAGTTTTAAAAGTAAAAAAAAAAAAAAATATTGTGTTAATAATTAAACTTTCAATGTTAATATTATTAAAAATTTTCTGATTAAAATCATTTTGCGCGATATAAACAATTGAAATTCGGATAAAAATATATTTAATTCATCCACAGTTTTAGAATTTTTCAATGAGCAAAAAGATTCTAATATACGTACACTTGTCTGACCATGCGTAGTTTGTACTACTTGTTCACTATAATTATCTATAAAGTATACATTGAATAATAAATATCAACACTCGATTCTTGATTATTTGTGTAGTGAATAATTAAAATTTAACTTTTCAAATCATGAAAAAATTTTATATGAAACCAATATTTGTTTGGGATAAAATTTCATGTATGACAGCATTTCAAGGTTAATCGTGATATTGTTCAGAGATTGGAATTCTCTTTGTATTTTTTCACATATATAGAAAAGAACAGTGAGTGAAAGCGAAACGGGGCTAAGAGTTGAATAAACATATCACTCGTTTTGTGTATCAAGAGGAGTTATAACTATAGAAACAATGGTGGAGGTGATTACTGAACACTTATGCTAGATTATTGTGGTTTTACGATTTTCTCATTGAGAGAAAAATCTGTATTATAATATCTGTGTTATAAAGTCAATTTTGACTTAACAAAAATTGAGATATAATTTCAGAAAATGAGAAATGAAATAAATAAAACGATTTAAATGATTCTCAAGATTTCCAAATATTTTTGTTTGAAATTTTTAAACGTGAAGAAATAATGGAATAAATGTATTTCTTTTTCACATTAACTGATGGAAAGGAACATAGAAAAATTTCGCAACAATCTTTTAAAAATGAAATCTTTTTTCTCAGGAAGGAATATCAATAGCATAAACAATGGAACATTTACTTGGTTTTTCTCAAAAATTAAATCTTCCACGATGTATAACAAGAGATTTTCTTCCCGTAATGTTTCTAATGGAAACTATTTGTTTCAAAGAACTTGGTAGCGCGTGTGTTACCTCATTTTGATTCTAATTCTTTATTCTCCATTTTATTTCAAAGTAAGTGAAAAGGAGATATCCTTCGAATACGTAATACAATTTAAAGATTCAATATAACCAATGAATGAAATTAATTTCTTTAATGAAAATAAAATTCTCATTTTAATTAGTAATAAATTTAATTAAAAAAAATATATTCAAAGGAATGAAATAAATTCTTTTCAAATATACAAGGTATCTATTTTATCTAAATACATTGAATTTTTAAACAATATTATGAAAACAATTTTCTGACAAAAATTATTTGATATATGACATACATTGCAATACTAATAATTTTTTCATAGATTGATGATGAATTTTAATTCAAAGTGAAGCAAACTAAGTATAAAAACCTAAAATAATGATGTTTCGAAATAAATTGTATCGATTGGTGCATTACACAAAATTATTATATAATTTCATTTAAAAGAACGAAGGTCACTTTCATATGACCTCTACAACAACATATAAATACTGCATAATTTACATTCTTTACACAAACATTTATCAGAATATTCTTTCTTTCTTAAAAAATATTTCTCTGTGTTTAAATAAAACACGTTCTATACAAGTGTCAAAATTTTTTTCGTTTAAGAATATTTAGTGTCAAAGGTTGGTTTCGGAATTGTTTTAATCAAAAATGAATGTGCCAAGTTATTTTAATATTCAGAACTCCTTTTCATTTTCAATATATTACCGAATGAAAAGGTGAAATACAAGTTGGCAAACTTTGAAATATCCTGCAGATTTCAAGAGATCTACGTGATGCCTTGGCGAAAATTCTTCCCGCTCCCATGAGAGAGAGCATGGCATTGGATGTGTTGAAGATAACACGGTCACGTCACTCTACGTTCCTCAAGTTTACGATAACACGACGACATCTATTTGCTATTTGTTACAAGACGAAGATATTCTACCGCGTAAGAAACTTTTTATTTTGGAAAAAATTTTCTCTCCATATTTCGTTCTTATATTTTCGTTTTGACGTTTTTGATAAATATATCGCGTGGAAAATTTTGGAGAATTTATTTCAAAGCGACAAATATTGGGTCAAGGTAACATTGGAATTTTGCAACAAAAACAAAAAAAAAAAAAATTCTTTTTCAACGAAAAAATTAGAATTTGATATTATTATTTAATAATTTCTCATAATTGTAGATTTTTGAATGAATTATTATTTACGTAATTTAATTTTATTCTACAAAATTTACTTTGTTCAATAATTTAGTAAATTAAAAAGAACGCAAGAGTGCGCATCGATCGTTGCATATAAAATCGCAGCAAGGCTGATTTCCAATATTTCAATTAGAATATGAATAAATTTTATGTAAAATCAACAACAATCTCAAGAAAATAATAAAAACTATAAAAGTTCATCCAAATGTATCTTAAATTCTTAGATTTTATTTAGGATTATTTAATCTAATATGAGAGTGATAATATACGATTCCTAATATATATTTACTTTTCGATTCAAAAATAATATTTACTCTCAAGTTGATCGAATTATCAAAATCTTTTAAAATTTATCGATTATGAATTAAATTAAAGAATTTCGTTTTATCAAAAAAAACTTGTGGTTAGTGTACAATTCAATTTGTGTATTTGTTGTGAAAAAAAAATATTTTCCATAGCGTAGAGAAATAAATATCTATGTAAAACATTCGAACGTGAACAAGGTACATTCGATGAAAACATCGATTTCAACAGGAATATCTATAGAGATATCCATTCGTGAAACGGTTCAAAGGATCTTTTCATATTTACACTATGGAAAATAGATGCTGACGGATAATGGTAATTGATTGAATTTTCACAGAAAAAATTTGAGATGAAAGATTAAGAAGGAAAAACAATTTTATTGCGGTATCTAATTATACATTGTAATCGATTTGATCAGAGAGCAAAGCTTTCACGAGTTCTTAACAAAGGTTTCATTTAATTCACACGCCATAACAACACCACGTAAGAGCATTATTCGTCATGGAAATATCGTTAGACGATATCTTCTATGCACAATTTCCAAAGGAAAATTGGATGCAATTAGCAACCGATGCCATGTTTGAAATTCTCGAAAAGAATTCAATCTTTTACAAAGGAATAAAAGAACAATGGATATTTTTATAATATGCTTTATATGAATAAAAATTAGTGATATTCTATGATTTTTCAGTGACAAAATTATTACGTAAAATCTTAAAATATGAAATATTATAATAACAATTAATCTTCTAATTAAATGAAAATTAAGTCAGATATTATTTTAATGTATATTGAATTGTAAAATATTTGCGCTCTTTTTTTTCGTCTATATTCACTCGATCACGTGACATCTTCTTAGAAAAAATGGCGTCCCCAAAGATATTATAATTGATCATAAATAACTGAAATAACTAAGAAAATTAATTCAGAAAATTCAATTTTATTATATAAATAAAATATAGATATATTCTTTATTAGACTTGTAAACACTCTGAATTATTTACGTATATTATTTTTTTTGCTGTTACTTTACTTACTGTTACTTACTAACTTTTCTTAAAAAATCTAAAAAATTTTGAAATACTCAAAGTCTATATTTCATTATTCAGATTAAAAATGTTTATGTAATCATGAAAAACGTAAATGTACAAAAATTTACAGATATACAAACGTATATAAATTATTCAAAATAAAATACACTTAAAGCTTAAAAGCAAATCTCTATTTCAAAATTGCATTTCATAAATATACAAATTTACATAAACATTCGTTAGACAATCGTTCGTTCGTCCAGTCAAAATATCCAAAATATCGAAAATTAAAATCTCCTTGAATTGGAAGTGGAAAATGAAATTTTTTCCAGCTTTTGAAAATAAACGATCCAGATTAGATTAGATTAGGTTAAATCGTGAGCGATATTCGATGAAACGACTTGGCCAGGAAGATTCTTTCAGAGGTTGGTCGGAGAAGTAATCGAGTTCTTTCACCTGTTCTTTAATTGAGCTTACATTCCGCAAAGTACGTCGCAGACAACTAGCCATCGTGGCTTGCTATATACCAAAAGTAACAGAAGTTTTAAATCAATTTCTTTCTTTGGAGTGCGGTTTTCACGCTGCAACTCCTCCCGTAACGAGTTTTGCGGCCTTGTAATCACTTTAAAGGCGTCCTAGAGAACACTTTGCGGCACATTCACGGTTTCCACGATTCGTTTCCTCGAATGGTATATATATATATATGTTTCTTTATTCCCCTTGACACTGCTAATTCTTTGGTACGATAAGATGTTGGGCGAAGCTTTTAAACAAGAAGTTGCAATTTTAATTGACATTTATATTTATCCAGTATATTGGGTTAGCGTTAATGCTTCTTCGAGGTCAGAAGTAAATTGATTTAGTGCATCCAACTTTTTCAATTATTTGAATTCCGTGTAAATATCTCTTGAAAACGTTTGAGGAGAAACGTTTTATTGTATATTAACAATTATATTACAATTTTATTTGTTAATTCTTAGGCAGGTAATATTATATTGTTGCTTGATATTTTAATAAATTTGATAAATAGTTTGATTGTACATTTCGAAAGTAAAGTAAATATTTTTGTTAAAAAATAATTGCATTTAAAACTTTCTTCAAATTTATTTATTTTCAAATTATTGAAAATTAATTATCCCATAGAATGTTTAATTTTTACAATTGTTTAATTTATAATAAGGGATAAAAATTTTCGTATATTATTTTCTTATAAGAAAATTCGATTAATTTAAGAAATTTTTATTTTAATGAAAGTTTATGCACATTCAGAGCATAATTGTAATTGTACATAGAGCAAATTTTTTGTCGATGAGAAATTTCTTTGAGGAAATAAAATCAGCTTTCAAAGTTTGAGCATCTTTTCTTATTTTGCAACTTTGCTTCGAAACTCTTTTTACAACGGAATGATAAATTTTGTAACTTGAAATTTTGTTGTAGAATTATGCTAAAATGTTGTTCCATATAACTTGTAACATTTTACACATCAAAATCAAAAAATTACATAAACATGTAAATCATTTATGCGCAAATTTAAAATATATTTTTATTTTCATCTCAATTAATAAGAATATTTATTAAAATGATCTGTTCTCGTTATAATATTATTATGCAATCAATTTTTATTCTTCTATTCTTTCTTCTCCTCTTTTCTTTCGTGCAATTTCTCAATAACTCTACTCTTTGTATTGCCTCTTTTCTCTCAGAATTTTAAATTCTGCAATCAATATATACAAAATTCAAATATCATCTCAATTTCCAATTTCTTGTCTTCGTATTTTCCTCTAGGAATGATCTAATCATGAACGACGAACACGTTGGATATAGTGATAATCAACCAATATTATCCTTTAATAAACCGAATCTTGTTATCGAGACTTCGAAATTCAACTTTTTCTCGTTCGATCCAATTTTGCAATGCGATAAAAAGCGACAGAGACTGGATACGTTTATCTCACTTACGTAATTTTTTTTTAAATTATTCGCATTTACTCTTTTATCCACCCTGCAAACGAAGCTGGTGTATGAATTTGAGAACAACAACAAGTCCATTATTCATAGTTAGATGTGAGTCAACGATGTAATTTTTTTTTTTTTTTTGATATATTTGAAATATGAAAAAGTCTCATTTTTGAACGAAAAATACGTAGAATATTGGAAAATAAGAAAAATACTTGATTATCGTTACGTGATATTTATCTTTTATTTTAGATTAAAAAATATATATATATATATACAATATATGTCGCAATCGTATCAATTCATTTGATAATTCTTGTCTGCTCTTCCATTATTGCTCTTCAGCGCTTTACTTCTCTAGAGAGAGTCTCCTAGTGGAGAGCAAGTTGGGTAAACGTGTGAAGAAACCCACAGGGTATATGCCAAATGTGAAACGCTGAGTTGTTGACTGGATTTCGAAATTGTGCGACGTTTATTATTCACGAATGCAAATAGTGTGGAAGTTCAGAAGAAGAAATTCTGAAATTTAACATTTTGAATATTGAATTTTTAATGAATTTTAGAATAATCGGGTCGATCTTAAAACTTAATGCATTTGATTTTTGGGAAATGATCAATGATCCACGAGATATTCGATATTAAGTTATTTCTTATCGTTATTGCAAAATTTAAAAAATGTAATTATAAATGAGAGAATATAAGATTCTATTTTTAAAAAATATAGCAATAGTTTCTAACCATGTTATAAACTAAATAAATTAGAAGAATAAAATTTATCTATTCCATTTTTTTATTTTTAAGTTTAGCAGAAAAATCTGAATAATTAAAATGGCGAACAGTTTACATCGCCATACAATTGGCTATGAACGAAAGAGAACATAAAACAAATATAATGCAATTTTCAAATAACGGTTTCTTTTACGAAACTTAAACCCATAAAATCAATTATCGATAAATCCTTCGGTCGATAAATCGAGAGCGAGTGATCGGAAATCACGATGGAAGAATTTCGAATTTGGTGGAACGGGTTGACGCGAGAGCGAATTTCGGCCATCAAGTTCAAACAACGAAGTGGTGTGGGAAGGGGGCGTTGTGTTCTTGCCTCGGCGATTCGTACGTCAAGAACGGTGATTTGTAATTATAGAGTTAATTGAAACGGTAAATTGTTGGTCTAGGAAACTGACGGTTGCTCGTTGATACGGTAAATATAGAAGCTTTTGAACGATGTGTTTAATAGAGATTATTAAATTTCGGATTCTCTGTGTCGATATCACCAATAATTTTATTAACCATCATTTTTTTTTTTTTACTATTAATTATTTAAGTATTCGAAATTTGTTGTTTCTAAATCAATATAACGATCTACAAGTCACGCACAATTCCTTGACAAAGAAATAACAAGATTTTATCAAATTTCGTCGAGCCATTTAAATTTCACCGTAAAAAAGAAAATGTAAATTTGTAAATTTAATTGTAAATTTCTTTTAGGTCAGATCTTGCGTTCGTCCAATATTGAAAATCATTTTGCTTTACTCGTCAAAAATTACTTCTCGACCAAACTCGGTACACAATTACGGCCAGCATTCGACCAGCAGTGACGAGGTACCGTGACGTTGCGTGACAAGGTTGCCACGTTTAACACGTGGCAAACTGGCGTGAATAAACGGTTCCGTCAGGTCGGTTCCGTTTCTGTCGCGAAAACTGTTTGCGCCGTGTTCAATTAGCGTGTTATATATACCGTGGTGGCAAAATAACAAAAACACGATAATACAGTCGATTAATTTTTCCTCTGCGGAACGTGGTTTAATAAACAAATCCGCGGTAATTTCGGCAGAAATTCAACAGTCAGAAAAGCGAATTTCGATATTTCTGGCTGGATGTCGAGCGATAGAGATCTTTCTCCTGGTTAATTTTTCATTTGATTGAAAAAAAAGGACTAAAAATAGCGAAGTATTCCTTTATTCGCGAATTATTCTTATTTGATATTTCTTGTTACTTTAATTATATCGATGACAATAATTTTTGATTGCGGTAGTTTTTGATAATAGAATTTTTAAGCTTGGGACGATAAATCGAAAGAAATGTATGGAACAACAATACGGTTAAATTTAAAAATTGTAATTTTTTAAAAGGAGGAAGGAATTTTTAATTTTAAATGGTAAATAGAAGCTAAGTGTAGATTATGAATAAGCAAGATTTAGCGAGAAAATTGCTCATAACCAGTTGTTTACAATTACGAATTAATTGAAATAAAGAAGCAACGTGATGGTTTCTGCGTTTAATCCGGCGGAGCCAGTTTACTAATTGCAAAGGAAAACGTGTTAAATATAAGATATTATCATCGTTAATTTTAATTCAAGGAGACTAAGCCACCATTTCCATGCGAACCTACCTATTTGTATGCTTGTAAAACCATTAATATTAATTTCGATCATTTCATTCGTGAAATGAAATTCGTACACAGAAGTAGAAATAATTTTCTGTGTACGAATTTCACCAATTTTCAAATTTATTGCGCGAGAAACGGATCGTTATATTTCAATGACAACGGCGGCGCAAATTTAAATCACAATATCACAATAAAATCAAATCCGATCGAAGCTCAACGAAATTAAATAATTTAGATAATCGAATATAAAACGCGATTATATCTTCATTCAACCGTATCGTTGATTAACTTCTATCAAAATTTAATACATCCAATACTACATTCTCCTTCTTCTTCTCCTTCTTACGTGAAGGTTACAAAATTCTTGCAACGGAAGTTGACGACACACAGCGAGCGAGACCAACATATTTCCGGCTAAATTCCCTCTGCCACCCTGTCATATCGTTGGAAAATTCTCGAGCGGGTGTGAAACCGATCTTAAATTGGCCTGTGTGCCAGAGGGGGGAGGGTTGGAAACCGATCTCTGCGGAAATCGTCGCCCTCTGACAATCCTGATAGGCTGCCCGCTATCGGGACACACGTAACCTTACAGAACCGCTCGTTTCCATGGATCGTTACTTTGTGTCCAACCGGACATGAAATATTACCACTCTCGGCCTGTTGTACCGTGGAAGAGTCGGCCTCTCTGTTGTGTGGGTATTAACCGGTGCTACGTATGTTCAAAGGCTTGAAAAATTTTTAATCGGCCTCTGGTCGAAAAAAAAAAAAAAAGAGGAAAAAATCTTTCCAGCGAGGTTTCAAACAATCCTATCCAAGCGCGTCCACGCGAAAAAATGGAGGGGAGGGGAAGGGAGGATGTTCGTCTTACGTTTTTGAAAAGTAATTTTTATCGAATTTTGATTTTCTTTCGCGGAGGGAAAGAAATTTTTAGGACGAACGTGGTTGTGATAAAAGTTTATCGAGTTTGTTAAAATAAAATTTTAACTTTTCTTCTTTATTCTTTTAATAAGCTTTTCTGAAAACATTATTTAATTAAAATGTTTAATTTGTGCAGTGTTTTTATTCGTAGTAAAAACTGATAAATGATATAACTGTCAGAATAAAATATATATATATATATTTTCTCACTAAAAATCTTCTAGCTCTTATATCATTTACCACTCTCCTTAATAACATTGCTCGAAATTGCTTTTATCTCTGATCGGTCAATATCCTTTTGAACGGGTTATGGGAAATTAATTTTCGTTCAAATGTTTTTACCCTTTCGCGAACTCATATCGATAAATCATCGTGATACAGAGATATTATCGATCCAACCATTGGCCTATCCTTGGAAAAATTCAGTTTTATCGTGAATTACAATTTGCGATATTGGAGAGATTTGCTAAAAAAAAAGTATATTAAGTTTGATGCTTATTTTTCAATTAAAGAAATGCAATTTTAACAAACAAGGTTAAACAAGATATAAAATAACAAGTAAAAAATAAAGATAGAATAAAAATAAATAATAAAGATAATAAAAAATAATAAAGATATAAAATAATTAAAAAATTATATAATGAAGTTTGAAAAAAATTCTATTAGCAATCTAGTTTTTTACTACATTTAACTAATTTCAATGACATTGAAATATATCGTCATGAACATTATTTTTAATAATTGTTTTATCACCGATCAATTTTAATTTTCCAAATATTTGTCCAAAACAAAACATAATTATAATTATCTCGTGGAAATTTTGGAAAATTATTTTTCTATCAAATGTGTAGAAATTTTTTTATATGGTGTAAAATTCAATATTGCAAAATTAATGTTATCGTTAATATTTTTATAATAATCACATATTTATAAATTTCGTTTCGCACAATTACAATAGACCCGTAATAAATATTGAATACACAAGTATTGATATAATTAAAGAACGTATATATTGGTTAAAATTATATGGACTGGAAAGTTTCAATTAGCATCTATTGTCTTTACAGCTTGTTAACCTACTCTACATCCTTTACGATCCTTGAAATTTTTAACAGAGATGAAACGTAACACGATTCTGGAGGCGTTATAATGACGTAGCTTTTTATTTCACACAATTTAAAACATTACAGTTGTTCTGCAATTGTACAATTGAAACATTATGTTGCACTTTGGTCAATTTAAAAAAAAAAATTCATTTACAATAATTTTAATTAAAAATTAATATTTTATGTAAAAAAATATTCCAAAAAAATACTTTTACACCATTTACTCTAACATTTATTTATCAATTAATTAAGTTCAAGTTTATATTCAAATTTCGTATGATTTAATGGACTTTTATACAATTACAAAAATTTGATATTATGAAAATAAATCTAATAAAAAATTATTAGTTTTATTGAAAAATAAGTATATATAGATTGTATAACATATATTTTTCAAAAAGTTTTTTAAAAGTTTATTAATCCCTTGATTTTTTTAATTAATAGAAATCTAATACAAATTTTGAAATCTATTTATCCAAAAATTTATTTATCGACAATTTTGAAATGTTTCTTCAACAATTTTATTTTGATCGATTCGTATATGAAATTAAATAATATTTTTTTATATCCAACTTTTTTCCAATAAGACAAACAATTAATATTATCTTTTCAAATTCGAAAAATGTATTTTGCTCGGTGTAAAGAGCGTTTATATTCTTCTTATGCAAGATCAGATACAAGAACAATATTTCTCTGACTCATAATAGCTATCGTTTGACATAATGTGTTCACATTTATTTCTGAGAGAACTATTCTTCGTAGAAATATTATCAGACGAAGATAATAAGAAAAGAAAACGTCCTTATTCTGTTCACAAGCACAAGAACAGTTCAAAGAAGGTATTAGACTCTGTTAAATCTTTTGAGAGATACTTTTTTGAGAGTACGTGTAGATATGGAAAATTGTATATTTAACTTAAGTATAATGTACATACTATTATCAATATTTATTCGTATATCTATTTTAAATAAAATATACGAATAAGAAAGTTTATCTTTTTTTAATTTTGATTTGAAATTCATCTTTGAATAGTTTTAACATTTTTTTTCTTTTCTAAAAAAGAAATATTATTATGAATTTTATTCAAATTAAGTAATCATTGAAGACAAAGTAAGATTATAAAACGTTCTTTTCGTTTCTCGATTTTAATTTCTCAGAATTGTTATAAATAAATAAAAAGAAAATCAATAAATATCGTAAAGAATCTCATTATGAATTTTTTATTTCCTCTAAATTAAAATTTTCTTCCAGAACAGATCATAATGAATTCATAATAAGCAATTCTCAGTTTCATTCAGCCTTTTCTTTTGTCTTTCTTTCCAGTTTGTTTTTGACATTTGAATTAAATTTTTTTTAATAAATTTTAAATGCATTACTATATGCAAATACAATATTACAAATAAACGATATTTCAAATAATAATAATATTTATATTAATAATACACTAATACAATAACATATTAATACTACAATTATATATAACTACTAAATAACATTTTAAATTCAACATAAAAATATTTTCCTTCTTTCGATCAAAATGCATGAACAATAGAGATATACGCAACACGTCCAATAATAATACCCAATAAATTTTGCATCGTTTCATTTTTCATAATATAACATAATCCTTTTCACAAAATTCTCAAAAATTTCTCTCTTCTCGACAAAAATTTCCACAAACAGTATTAATAAAATCAACTCAATTGTACATATTATGCAAGAGCAGAACGACACATCCGATTATCAACGGATATATAGAATATGACCGCATAAGGAAATTTTTAACGTTTCAAAACGGATCCATAAATCCTATTGCGCATCGCCAAATACGTTGAACCATCACCGAATCCATTTCTCTTCCCCTGATATGCTTAGAGCAGGCCAGCAGCAACTTTCCCAGTTGATCTTTATTTACGCCCTTCCCCTCCCCTCCCCTCCCCTCCCCCCTCGCCGCCCTCGACGAAAAAATATGGAATGTTACGTCCCGGTTGGCCCCATAACTCAAATGCTCCTCGCGGGCGCAAGAATTCACGGGGCGTGTTGTAGAGAAATCACGACGGCCACCCTCGGAAGTTACCGAATAGAAGAAGAAATAACGCTCACGTATAAAGCACCTCGATTTTTCACTCACCGTGAAAATTATTGTACAATTTGTAACGGGGAGGGGGAGGGGGAGGAGGGGTTTGTTCCCTGTTGTGTATCTATTGCTATGCTATTGTGTATCAATCAGATCCATCAGTCTCGTTTAAACTCTCGTTTCATTAAGTTTCGAAAGTATTCTTTTAAAAATATTATGTGTACTTGNAAAAAAAAAAAAAAAAAAAAAAAAAAGGAAATCATGTAACTTTTATCATCAATTTTGAAATATTCATCAATTTTAAACAAAACGAGTTTGAATGTATTTCTTTCCAGTTTGTTTTTGACATTTGAATGAAATTTTTTTTAATAAATTTTAAAATTCATTACTATGTAAATACAATATTATAAACAATATTTCAAATAATATCATATTAATACTATAATTATATATAACTATTAAATAACATTTTAAATTCAACATAAAAATATAATATAATATATAACTCTTTATATTAACTCTTTATATATAACTCTTTATATTAGAAAAAGTTAATTATAATTTCGAGGAATGATTCATCGAGATACGTAATGATGTTCAATCTCAGAAAGAAGCTTCGAATTCGTCGACAATAAATAAATAAATAAATCAAGAAACGAACAAAAAAAAAAAAAACAATAGAAAAACAGAGGAAAATCCTGACCAAAATCGCCGATTCAACGGAAAGCGTAAGTGTCATAAATCGTGGCGCCATTCGCTAATGTTGTCGATTAAAATCTCGCATTTTCTAGGATTGGGGGGGAGGATAGGGGAGAAGGAAACTTTGAAAATAATTCTCTGGCACGTGATAAAGAAATCACGGGGACGGGCGAGTAAAATCTTGAAAATCGCCTCGAACGCGTCAGCGATTCCTTTCCACGTCTTTTCGTTCATAAGGTTACTACTCCTCCTCCTGTTCCTGATCCTTTTCACGAGATAAAGGCCCTCTTCGATCCCCGTGAGGCCATAAATCTCGCGCTGTGCGCGAACCAAGTCGCGTGTACGAATTCCTCAACCTTCTATCCGGGGAGCTAAACCTCTCCATTAATCGAGCCTGTACAAACATTTTGTTTGGCAAAACGAGACGACACTGACCGAGGACGAACGTCATAATTTCTCGCAATGCAATTATCGAAAGTTTCGAAATGGATGGGAAAAAAAAGAAAAATCGAAGAAAGTGTCGATGGGTATGATATGAATTGTGTATAAATTTCGGTTTAAATACGTTTTATGAAACGGTATTGGACGATTTGAGAAGATTCGTATTTTTGCAACGAAGAAATTGGACTTTGGAGAAAAATCGTTTCATTTCATTGCTATGCTGATACAATGATTATTTTTTGGTAAAATATAAATACAGTGAATTAAAGAAATAAATATTGTGATTTATATTTCGATAAATACGCGTAAAATGGAAACAATGTTTGCAGTAAAGTGTATAATCTATCGATCTGAAATAAAGATAAAATGATAGATTTCAGGAAATAAAAAAACTTTTAACGAGCAGATGCTCAAGAAAAATATTGGTAAAGTGTATACGTTAATTGAGAAATTTCTTATATACAGGGTGTTCGTGAAATTATGATGTAATCGAAAAGATAGAATTCCTAACTTTAAAATAAATCTAAAATAAAATGTTTTTATACTTCATTTTTGAAAAACACTGAATATGAAAATATTCATTTAGACACACGTTTAAGTACAATTTTTTCTTCTTTTCGTTCATAAAAAAAAAATCCTATTGAAAAACACATCTCTCTCTTTATTCCTCTAATTTTCCATATTTCGAAAATTTTTTCGATATTCTGTAAATAACATTTTCTTCAAAAGTATTCACTCTTCTTATATAAATACATTTGAACTTGGAGAAAAAATTTCTTTTCCCCTTAATAGTTCGAAAAATCATTCGAAAAAAATGTGTTTTTAATTAATTTTAAACGACCAAACGATCTGATTTTTTGCTCTACATATAGTCAAGGAAAAGAAAAAAAAATTTGTCTGCCGTTCATTTCCTGTTTACTAATGCCGCATTTATGAAATGCGTCTTATGAAATATGATCGTGTTAATGAAAATGGGTCGATTGCACCCTATTGTTTCGTCCAGTGGAACGGCGCATTCACTGAGAACGGACTTCATTCTGCGGTAAAATTATCGGCGTGAAAATGGTTCGATTCCGATAATGGCATTTTTTTCTTCCTTCTTCTTTCTTTCTCTTTCTTTTTCTTTTTTTTCTTTTTTCTCTCTTCTCAGAGAAATGCAGGAATCATTCGTATGCCATCATTAACATCTTTATATTTCTCATTTCTCATAATGTAAGAACGATAAAAAAAAAAAAAAAAATATCAAATTTCCATTTCCATTCCACGATAATTACTCCCGAATATAAAATTAGAATAATAAAATAGAAAATAATTGCTGTGTTTCGTTGATCGAAATTAAAAAAAATTTTCAAAGATTTGAAAGAAAAATAGAAGAAGATATTAAAGAAAAAGACTGAATTCGTTGGCTTTGGATGGAAATAATTTTTACTGTAAAATTTCTTAAATAAATACGGAATATTAAACAAGTATTTTTCAATTAGAGAGATACAAAATTAAAAAATTGAATAAAGTATATCAATCATAAACAACGATTCTCGCAAACAATAATAATTAATATATCAAAATTATATTTTTCTATTGAAACTTTATTCCTTTAAAGCAAAATTATTTACTAAATGATCTATTACAATATATCTATCAAAAAATAACATTGAAACTTTCGCAAACTCTTCATATTTTCATATTTCATTGATTAAAATACAATCAAAATTAAAAAAAAAAAAAAAAAAAGGAGGAAATGAATTTACAAAAGAACAAGACGTATTTTCCTTAACCTAGGAAGAAGTATCGTCGATTTGCAAAATCTAGAAACATCTTCTCGAACAATCTCTCGAAACTCTCGAAAGCAAGCTTTTCCTCTTTAACCAGCTTTACATATTCAATTCGCATTCGTGAATCCAATTACCGAGCACGTCCTCTCGAAACAATGAACGGCAAATGTTTCGTTGTATCTTGTTTGTACTGCCGGAAAAAAAAAAAAAAGACCAAATGTGTCCATTATGAAAAGAACGCAAAGAGAAATATTTATTTTTCCTTCGTATATTTGCAAATAAACGGTTATTCTTTCTTTTCCATTACCTCGTGATCCATTGTGCGCTTTGTTTACATGAATTTATATAAATTTATTATTTGAAAGTTAAAAAGTTTTGTTATTGCCGTACAACGTAAAATGTAAATAATAACATCAAATCACACAATTTATTACTTCTTTATTTACTTGTTACTCTTATTGTTGGAAAATAATTGCTCGAACGAGTATTTTTTTTTTTTTTTTTTTGTAAAAATATATATTATACTATACACAAAGGATTCGTTATATAAGAGATAGTTCAATATATAAAGTAAGAGGGCAAGAAAGAATAATATTTTTCCATTCCAGTCTTGATTTTCATAAAAATCGTGTGCAAAAATTTGTGAACAAATTTCCTATTGACAATAAATTGCTCTACGCGTTATTCCGAAAACGAGTAGAGATGTACAGAATAAATATTTTTTTATTCAAGTTCTCGTTCTAAAAAAAGTAATCAATAATTTAATCAATTTATTCGAGCAAACTTTAAATACGATCTTCTCAAAAGTTTCGAAAATTTCGAATTTATTTCCGCATACAGAATAACATTGCACCAATAATCCATTTCTATTCGATCAATTTTCAAACTCGATTCCCTCGAAAGCGAAAATGAAAGTCTCGAAAAACAAAATTTCGTCCTTTTTTCCAAAGTAAATACTCGAGCATATATTAGACACTCTTTACTTAATTTTATTATCAATTACACCGAATATATATATGGAGAAAAAGAAAAATATCTACAATAAAATTTTTTCACGAGTCGAGGCGAAAATTTCGAAAAATTTACCGACTTCTCCTTTCCATTCCAATATTTCATATATCGCGACACGAATATGCGTGCGATTGTGGCTCTCCAAATGCCAGATCGTTCCACATTGTGATTGCGAACGTGGATGCTAACGTTTGTAGCGTGCCAAATGCGACGACGTATCGGTGATACGCGGAATTTTCCCTCGCGGGAATGGAATTCTCGCGATTCGAATTGCTTCCGAAAGGGTTTGAGAGGCAAAGATGTTATAATCGAAGATATACTTCGTTCTATTCGAATTAACGCCTAATATGGCGATAATATTATGATATATATTGGACTCGAATATTAAATTATTTATTTTTTATTATTCGTATTTACATTTCATTTTTTTTTTTTTATGAAGGGTTTTTTTTTCTTTTCTTTACAAATTTGAATTTATCCATGTTGCGAGATTGAAAAGGAAATTTTGGATGCATACGTGTGTATTTTCAGAAACGAGGGAGGAAATTCGTACGCCGAGAGTTGGCCGAGAGTTTAGTGTAGATTGGGTCTAGATTGAGATTTGGAATGAGTTGAGAGGAAGAGGCAGTTTGTGAGAATTTAGCGGCATTTCTGAGCAAAACTTGAAAACGCAATTTTAAGGAAAAATGGTTTTAAAGTGAATTTTTTTTTAACCTTTGAAATTTACCATTCTTCTTCTTCTTCTTTCTCCATCGGTTTATCGAAATTTAAATAAAGTATAATTAACGAGATTTTTGAAAAAAAATGTATAATAGAGAGTAAATTGAATTGTACGTGTATACAATATTTTCGAAACGATTTTTTTCTTAACCCTTTGACAGTATAATAAAATTACGAAAAAAGAGGCAATTTAAAAAATAATTACTCTTACTGAAAATTCTCTATACATATTTCCAAATTTTCGTAATTAATAAATATTAATAATTGGAGGGGTGGAGAATCATAAGTCACGTGGAAATTACGTCGAGAAATTCATATTTATAGATTAATAGAGATTAATAATTAAGGAAAGAATAATTTTCTTCGTATTTTTTCTATTATATTCTCTGTAATTAGATTGGCTTTAATTTTTTAACTTAATAATTTAAAATAATATAAAATTATAATATTCCATTTCCCAACGATTGAACTTACTATTCTCGAATCGCGAATAATAAACGAGATTTGAAATTTATATATGCTCAACAATTTGCCCAATGGAAACATTGTTTTTTTTAAAAAAAAATTCTCTCCATTTCTTCTTCGAATTCCCTTACAAATAGCAATCGAATTTTTTTTTTTTTTTTTTTTTTTTTACAAAACTTGATACTTCTACATCGAAGGAAGGCAATATTATAGACGCGACTAGAGTTGATTCAGCAACTCCTTAATACGATTCGTCTCACAGGACACGATATCGAATAGTTTCTGCAACAGGATGAACGGGAGAAAGAGAGACAAAAGTGCAAGGGGATTGAGAGAGGAACAAAGGGATGGTGGTAGAGAGTGTGTGTGTGAGAGAGAAAGAGAGAGAGAGAGAGAGATTACGAAGTTGTATATTCGCGAAAAGTAGTCCACAACTTCACCGTGGGGTGATTCCTAAAAGCGACTGAACAGAGAGAGAGAAAGAGAAAAAGAGAGAGAGAGAGAGAGAGAGAGAGAGAGAGATGCTCGGGGATAAATCGAAAGAAGACAAACGTTCTCCAAGACGTCGTTATTTTTTTCCTTTTCTTTTGTTTCTTTCCGTCGATAACGAAGCGATACGACGTCGATAGGACGAGGGCCAGTCGATGATAATAGGTAAAAGAATGCAAAAATAATAAGCATAAATTATAGCTTCTCTGATATTCGAATTTCGTGAGGTTTGAATTTCCACGCCACATGGACTTTCAATTTTTCTTGATTATTTTTAATTCTATTCCTTTTCTCCATTTTTTCCTTTTTTTTTTTTTTTTTTTTNTTTTTTTTTTTTGATACATTTTTTTTTGATCATTATTTATATAGGATTGACACGATGTGTTTGGAGGTTTTATAATAATTTTTTCGAGCGGATTTTCGAAGGACGAGTCAATTGATTCTTTCTATGATTCACAGGTAGAATTTATCCATGCAAGCGTGCGAAAAACTCACGGATATATCTTGGAGACAATTACTCTCGCCCTTTTTAATAAAAATGTATTTAATAAATTCCATTTATACTAAGATCTTATTCTAAAGAACGCTTCATTATTTCGAAGGAAATAACGATAATTGTATGTCTACATTCTTGTTAAAAGGGGCCTATGTACTTCTGAACATGCACACTTTGAACCACGCTGACTAACATTCCGTGTTCCACGTATATGTATATAAAACAAGCAAGCTCTCTACAAAATTCTGAATCACACATTCAATTCCAAAAAAACCAAAAACCGAATACAACATCACTATGATGAAATCTAATCTTCGAAGCAAAAATTTTCGAAATCGAATCGATCCCTCTTCTCTTCTTGCATATATATATATATATATATACATATATATATATAAAAAAAAAAAAAAAAAAAAAAAATTCCGTCCTCTCTTTCGCGAATTTCGAACAAAGGGAGAACTTGGTATTCTTTTGAAAGAGTGGAAGCGTGGACCGCGGAAGGACTCGAGAAGTCGACGAGGCTAGTCGAGGGTTGCTCAAAGTGGTTGAAAATCGTGGTATGCACAAAGTTTGACTGAAAAAATGATAATTGGTCAGGGCTGGTAAACGGCGGTTCTCACGAGAAACGGCTGCTAAACGACCTGCTGGATACATACAACGTGCTGGAGCGTCCGGTTGGCAATGAGTCCGAGCCCCTCGTGTTGAGCTTTGGCCTTACACTAATGCAAATAATCGACGTTGTAAGTTTTCAAACAGCCACTTAAAAACTTTCCTCTGTACAGAAAAAAAAAAAAAAAAAAAAAAAAAAANNNNAAAAAAAAAAAAAAAAAAAAAAAAGAAAAAAGAAAAAAAGAAAAAAAAAGACCTTCTCTCTAACGTAACACGCACACCGCACACATGTTATAACCAAATAGAGGCTATCTATAAGAAAGATTTAAAACGTGTGATGAGACCCCAACATTTGGGTTTCGTTTCTTATCGAGGTGCGAGTTAAGTGAGTTGCAATAGACAGAACGTCCTTTTTGCATTTGCTTTCTGCTTTCGAGTAGCACGATCAGTTTTCTTGACACTCCTATCTGCATGTTTTTTTACCTTTACCGTAATTTTGTTTATAATAAGTAATGATTAAGGATTATTATATACCCTGCATGAGTTTTGTAATTGAAACGAAGGTATACTTTAGATTAACTGATTAGGTTTATTATATTTATAGGCTGTTTTTCTTTTTTTTTTTTTTTTTTTTTTTGATATATTTGTGAACGATTTTTTCGAGAATCGATTGTAGAGACGAATGTAAAATATTGATACGCGAAAATGATTGTTTACGAGCAATTTAATTAATTTTATAAAGTAATTGCTCGTATCTCTATCTATAATAGATAATTTGATCGATATTTTTGCGTATCAATTTTTATTTCGAGAATCGATTTCTTAAAAATTGTCCACGAGTATGTTATAACATATTGTAGATTTCGATTAATCTGAAACGTATGTCAAGATCAATGCTTTGAGTAATTTTCTTTGAAAATATAATCATATTTTTAGTTTTAGAGATTTGTGTACAAACGTTTTTTTACATTATATGTACGATCGTACGGTTTCCAAGGTAAATTTAGGTTATGTTCGGATAAAGATGGCTGTCAAGGCGTGATAATCTTACGACGACCAAATTTTCATTAAAATTTAATCAGTATTAAAGAATAGCGTGTTCTTTTCCAATTGGATTAATTCTAATTGAAATTCTAGCTGCCATAACGCGACTGTTATCATAATCCAGAACATAACCTAAAAATATTTCAAATCTTAATAATGCGATACATAATATTAAAAATATTATTGTATATAATAAAAATATAATCAAACGATAAACAATCAACATTAAACAAAATTACTTGAAATGTTGAAAACATATAATATAAAAGTTAATGAAATTAATAAGAAGTATATTTTTTTATATTATTATTTAATCTTTTTTTTTTTTTTTTTTAAGAAAACATTTTACTCTACGTACATAATATCATTGTCCAAAATTTTTCAAATTGTTTCTAATTGTAGATTAAATATAATTAAACACGAAATATCAGGAAAAAGTTAAAAATTTTAAGCTTAAACTATTTTTTGTCTTTGTGCATTTGATGAAAAAGATTCTATAATTTGTTTCCATTTCCAAAAACGATCGAATCTAATTAAATTCCTAAAATACGAAAGTGAAATATTTATAGAGAATATAAAAAAAATAAATAAATAAATAAATATCTTAAGTTAAGTCATCTTAACCCTTTCAAGATTTTTTTATAATAATAAATTACAATCATATGGAATACACAGTATATTAATGTATTTGTACTTTTGCTTCGTTCAAAACAAATATGAAAAAAAAAAAAAAAAAAATAAGATGACTTTATCTTTGACGCCTTTTTCTTTGTTTCTATCTCTGTTATCTTTTTTCCCATAATAACATACACTTCATTTGTTCATAACTCAATCTTAAATAATCTTCCAATATTTTTGGCTTCCAGAATCGAATCTTTAAAACTGAAAAAAATTCCTCGCATACGTTAACACCCTACTATACAATAATAGATCGAACTTAACTTCCAAAATGAGATATATCACAATATCATTTCTAAATAAAATCTCACTTTCACTGTTAAAAAAAATTATTAACAACACTACTTTACACTATTAATCTCGAAAGGGTTAACAACTCCTTTCTCCATTTCCATAACTCTAAATCTAAACGGGAGGATATCGCTATCGAAAAATCACGAGAAAAAAAAAGTAATAATAATAAAAAGACAAGCATGTAAAAAGAACCATAAAAAAAAAAAAAATCGTCGCGCGTCAATGGCCAAAGATCGATGTACCCAAACGCGGCTCCCGATTCGTAATTAGAAACGTATCGCGTCCTTTTTTCCATACGAAACCGGGGCTTCGATAAACGCGTGCACAGAGGGAAAAAAAAAAAGTGAGAGAAAGAGAGAGAGAGAGAGGAGGGCTATGGAAAAAAAGAGAAAAAAAATAGTATACCTCGCGAACAGACCTGTATACACGCTTTCGAACATGCATCCCTCGATTTCCAATGCACGAGCGCGAAAGGACGAGAGCGACGTTAAAAAGGAACAAAGACCAATCGGTGATATTACGGATATTACGCTTGTTGTACGCGGGAGGTGGAGGGGGGGAGGAGGAGTGTGTGTGACGAAATTGACGGAACGGAAGTGTTCATTGGCGGCGGAACAACACACTCGGTGGAACACAACACGGGATGCACTTACGCCCTCATCAATCATCGTTTAGATGCGCCGCCAGTTTCACAGGTTAATCCTTGTAAATTATTGAACGAAGGCCCTGTTAGTTTGCCCAATTCAATTTTCCAGGCAGAGGTCTCTCGTAATTCTCGTAATGGGTAATCGGTAGAGAGAATCTCCAATTCATTGGCAACGGTTGTGTCCGATTAATCGACCTTGGACGATTATTGGTCCAGTGTCGCCTTCGATTTTCACAGGGGGGAGGGGGGGGAGAAACCCTTATTTTTTGATCTTTCGTGCTTTTCAAACATTCTTTGCGGATAGTGAGTAAGTTATATCGATAGAATTGCGAATTCTCTCGTTTCTTCGGAGAGGAACAAGGATGGAGAAGAAGGGAAGCAAAGGAATTCGAAGATAATAATAATAATAATTTTGTTTTCTGTAATCCATGATGATGATTAACTCGACAGATTTTGAAGATATCTGGAGAAAGAAAGGATGGTTTATGAATAGGAGAATAGGGTCTGGGGGGGAATATATAACGATAGAGATAATGTTTCGAGCATCATTAGAAAGGACTAGCAGAAGCTTCGGGGAAATTTCAGTACAGACAGCATGGCGGAGAACTGCCGGTTTTATGTGTAATTAGAAGCTGGATTAACAGTGTCGTCTATTGTGCCCAGATTCGTCGTTCTATTTCAGGCGTGTACCATGTAATTGCTTTGTAGATTTTGGTAATGCCGGCGCATGGTTATAACCCTTAAAACGCGGCCGATATCACGTGCACGGAGAAAATCAATTTTCCGAGCTAATTATCAGACGAGGCGCGTCTAATTGGCTCGATCGTGGAATTTTTATCGTACTTTTCGACTCCGTGATATCTGTACGAATATATACATTGAAAAAAAAAANACGGAGAAAATCAATTTTCCGAGCTAATTATCAGACGAGGCGCGTCTAATTGGCTCGGTGGTGGAATTTTTATCGTACTTTTCGACTCCGTGATATCTACGAATATATACATTGAAAAAAAAAAGGAAAATATTAAATATCTAGTGTAATTTCAAATTAGAGAGATTAATAATATTCGTCGATTCTAGAAATCAAGAAAAATTTTTTATTGTTCGATAAATTAATCAACGTTGTGTATCAAGTTTTTTATCTCTGTTTTGGTCTCTAGAATCGATTCTTTAAAGATGTTCCATGAATATTTATAACACCTTGTATATATATATATATACAGTAGCTTATGAAAGTGTTCGAACATTATTTCATAAGAAAATTTAATCGATTCTGATTTTAATAAAAATTAAATAGCATAACAGGTTATATAGAGAGAATAATTGATTTTTCGATGGAAAATCAGTTCGAAGAGAGGAAATTCAGCTTTAAAATTATTTATACATATAACATTTTGCTTATCTCTTGAAATAATTTTAATGCCTTATAATATAATATAATCACAATAATATTCAAATCTAACACATTTTTATTGTTAATTAATTTTATTTAAGCAAGCTTTTGAACACTTTCGTGATTCATTGTAACTTATAGATTTATAAGATTTTTGTGTTATTATTAAAATCGATAATAAAGTATTATAAATAGTATAATAATATTTTATTTGAAAATGATCAAGGGAATTTCATCGTTGATCGCATCGATTATTCCTGAAAATCAAGCTCTCACTAGGTTTCAATGTTCCCCATCCAGTTGATGGTTCTCTAAAGTATCAAAATGTCGAGTAGTTTACGACGAGTTTAGACGTATCCGGTTAATATATTAATAGAGAAACTATATCGAACCGTTGCAGAATTGTATACACGGACTTGGGAAACTAATAGATTAGAGAAATTAGTATATAATGCGTTATAACTACAAGTAATATAGATCAATAGCGTTGATATGATGTAATAACAAGGGGGTAAAATTTTAATCGGATTAATAAGTATTATCAAATTTTATTGCAAAATTAGAAGAGCGAAAATTTATATATTATATATATTCTGAAATATGAAATATTAGATAGATCGATGACTAAAAACTGAAAGGGTATGATCGATAAACGACAAGATCTTTTCAGAATTAAGCGTAATAATTCATTTCAATTTTATTAATAATTTTTAATCATAGTAATCATTAGTCAGTAATTTCTACTTAATTATCTACTTCCAAAACAAAATTAGAAATATTGCGTTTCGTGTGTGAACGGCATTTAAGTACTTCAGACAAATATTTTAATAAAAAAAGTTTTTATTTTATACAATATACCACTGCCATACCACGCTACAATGATAAGCGTACCAAAAACGCACAAATTATCAGATAAAATGTTTGAAATCCGAGTTGTATTAAAAGCGAATTACACTGAAAATAAATAACAAAGGATTGTCCCAAAGATTTTCTACGTAAAATTACGTAAAAAATATATATTTCTAAAAAAAATGTTCACAATGTTTGTAATTTACAGATTAGAATCATGATGAAAAATATAATCATTTCACGAACATTGATTAACTTTTGATTCCTTTCTTATTCTTTAATCAATTTTTATTCATTATTTAATAATCACGATTAATTACATTCTATATTAATCATATTTTTCGCCCGACTCAAATAACAAAAGAAAAAACAAAAGAAAAAAAAAACCCATAATCTCGATCGAACATTCATCGAAATTCATTCGCTCATAAAACAGAATATATCCTCGAAATATCCATTTCAATAACCTCGACGGCGATTATTATCACTCCAGATACTTCTAAATAAATCCTCGCGTACATTCGCAACATTCGCGTCGAATCGGCGGAATTGTCAAGCACCGGTAATTTCCACTCGATCCTTCCCCCTCCCTTCCCCCCCCCTCCCCCTCGTTCCGTGAAAACGATCCACTTTCATCCCCTCCTCGGGGGTCGCGCGCGATATTTAACGGGTGTCCACCGCGATCCAGGAAACTTTTCATTTCCGTGAACCGTGGTAACGCGGAAACGAGGCGTCCAGGTTCCTCCTCCTCCTCCTCCTCCTCCTCCTCCTCCTCCTCCTCCTCCTCCTCCNCCTCCTCCTCCCCCTTCCAAGAGGGGGAGGAGGTGATGGAGGTCGAAAGGCAATATCGCGAATTTTCGAAGCGCACGCGTGTGCACGGGAATACAAATGGCGCGTACCGACCCCTAAATAACGTGGAACGGCTAAATATGGCCCGCGCATTGTTCCTCCTCCCCCCCTCCGTTTATCGTTCCCCGTGTCCGACAGCGTGGCCGTCGCTTTTGTTTCCACCTTCTCCTCCTCCTCCTCCTCCTCGTGACCTTTCTCCATAGGGCCATTACAATTGCGACCGAGATTCGACTCGAGATTTTTCTTTTTTTTTCTTTTTTTTTTCTTTCTTTTTTTTTTTTTTTTTTTTATTCTCCGACGAACGAGAAGAAAGGGAGCGCGATACACCATAAGGCTCGTTCTCCCGTTTTTTAATTGCTCCAGAAAATTATTCTCGTCCCCATCCTCCCCCTACCCCCACCCCCTATCCCTGGTTCTGTTTGCGACAATTCCTTGCGAATTTCACTTTTCGATGTACGGTTGGTCGAATTGGTTCCTTTCTTTCCTTCTTTCTTTGATCTTTGATCTTTAATCTTCGCGAGATTTTAAATTTACACGAAATCGTGAGTTTTGGAAATTTTTTTCTTTTTTTTCCCCCTTTTTTTTTTACGTAGCAAATTCGTGAAACGTCGTGTAATTATTATTCCCAAATGCAAATGAATTTATTCGCGATACGAATAACAAAAACTAGTTCAACTTTTATTCGAGGGATAATTTATGATCCAACTTTTCTCTTGTACCGATTTGTAAAACGTCTCATTTGTCTCTCTCTCTCTTTTTTTTTTTACGGATATTTATAATTGCAGAGATAAAAATGAACACGAAGGGAGGAAAAATACGTATGTATAAGATACGAAATCCGTTGATGAAGCGCATAATATGCGCAAAATATATGCGGGAAATCGAATGTTCGTAACGCAGGATAACACGCCAGCAAACGCCTTATTGTCGGAGGAACGCGAGTTTCCCTTTCTGCGATAGGACAATACTTAGTCCGAAGATTAGCCAAGTTTCAAAGCTTCACTAGCAATACCTATCCAACTATTCCCAGTTTCCTAGGCTGTGCACACTTTACCACGCGAACGAAGTCCCTCCTCTCTCTCAACCAAGAGAAACTTACGTCGTTATTGTCGATGCCTGCGATATATATATATATATATATATATATATATGTTTTTCCCTTAGGCTCGGTTATCTTATCTGACAATGAGCGCGGTCCACGGATAAATGCACGGTCGTAAACCGATTCCGCTTTCCATGTAAGAAAACGCTTAGATAATCGCGATAATTAAATTGAAGCGTGGAGTAGTTGTGGAAACGAATTTGAAATATTCGGGTATTAATCCTTTGGAGGGATGTAATAAATTTAAGCCTCTTTCTCTCTCTCTCTCTCGCTTATGTGATTTTCATAAGGGTGGAAGAAAATGACTCGAATTTGAAATATTTTTTTGACGAACGATGAGATTGTAATTGGTATCACGATTGTAATGTATGTGAATGAAGCGAATGAAGATATTGGAAAATATATTCGTAGGAGCGATTTGATGAAAAAAAATAAAAGAAAAGGTGATCGAGGATTGAGAGGAATTCAATTTGAGAAAAAAGAAAAGATAATAACTTGGGCAAAGAGATTTACTGGTGAAATGATGAGGTTTCTTCTCAATGATCAAGTTTATATAGGAATTATATTATTGATATTATGGTTTGAAGACTATTATAATTATCAATCTGGGATAATAGAATTTGAAATAAAAAAATTAATTTGAAAAATTATTTCTATTTTTTATATAAGCACTTATTTGAGTTTATAAATACGTGTTGCAATGAAATATTTAGTTATCGAATAAATGTATTTATTTATTTATTTTCCTTTTTGATAATCATTTGAAAAATATTATATAATCAATTAAATATTTTCCATTAAGTATTAGGATAATACTTTTATTTGAAAAGAAATCTTCAAACATTATTTCATTTATTTCATATTTAAGATATTATTAAAACATACAACTATTTCTGATAAAATTAATATTTTATAAACAATAAATATTAAAAAAAAAGAATTCATATATAATAAAAAGATACTTATTACTTGCACATTGTACTTATTATATTAATATTTGTTTCTCGAGGAAATTTCACAATAATTTTGATCGTTGCTCCTTATCATTGATACTTGCATTAAGGGATCTGAATAATTTATACCTCTGTGTATTCTAATTATGGTCGTATTATACTGAACAAATTGAAGCTATTGTAACGATATACTCAATGAATACGAATTAACCATGCATCACTTTGTATAAGTTTAAATGTATTCGAACTCAACTTCTGAATACTGAAATATTTATGGTATGGAAATCCATGGTAACAGGGATACTTAGCGTAGTTCGTAGCAAATAGTGCTTAAACATAAGAGAGAGAGACAGAGAAAATTTTTTTTAATGTAAACACTCGATTAAGAAAATATTGAAAATCAAAAAATTTTATCATTTTAAATTTTTCTTTTGCAAAATTAAGAAAATATCTTATGAAAAAAAGTAAAATATAAGATGATTAAAAATGTGAGTCATCATGGTCAAAGAATTTTTATAAATCGATCAAGATTGGTTTCTTTTTACAAATTTATAAATTTTTTCATTCACTTAGAATATTAAATACACTTTGCATACTTTTTTTTTTTTCAAAAACGTATTTTTCATATCTACAAGCTTCAAAAGTATTACAACAATCAGATAGTTGGGAAGAATTTTAAAATGACTATATAATATTATAATATTTCGAATATAAACATAACCATTTTTTCCTTGTATTTTTTCCTTGTATAAGAATAGATTCGTAATTACCATCTTAAACTTCACATATTTAATCATTTATTTTGAAAAAGAAAACATTTAAAATATATTTTACAATTCCAATATTAATTTAATCATAAGCTTTTTATACACTATTCCATATTTTAAGTAAAATAAATGAAGAGAGACAAAAAATTAATTAATTAAAAAGTAAAATAAATAAAGCTCACTGATAATTATCGCAATATTTTTTCCAATCCATCTATTTTTCAAACGAAATCAGATTTAGTGTTATCCAAATTATATCTTATTCAATTGTTCAAAGATTCGCAAGAGAAATGGAAAAAAAAGGTGGAAAAAATTTGAGTTAATTATTCCTTCTTGTTTGTTCGACGCATCAATACACTTTTGTGTTCTATACAATCGTTTCGTGGCATCTTTGTATCTTTGCTGTTTCTTTTTCGCGCATAAAAGGAAGTGCGACAGAAGCGAGTAAAAGTTTTTGCAACAAGAGACACCTTAAGTTTCCCGCGCTTTTCTCAAAACGTTCTCGCCATTCCAACCAAATGGTGAAAAGCTAGTGAAACAAGAAGAAACGGAATAATTCTTCGCAATCCAACCTCACTGGTTCATAAAAAAGAAAGAAAAAAAAAAAAAAAAAAAAGAGATGATCTCTGATGTTTCGCAATGTTCTTGTTTTGTTTTCAAATAAGGGACTACTGTTCTGTGTTATTTTTCAAAGAAACATTGAAAGGAAGATGCGTCGATGAAGAAAAAAAGGAGTAAAATTTCAAGTGCGAGTGCACCCTTTCACGAAAACTAGCATCCTCCCGTAGCAATCTTTGAAATCTCGCGAAAAAATCCTCGGTCCTCGGGTGAAATTCTGACGATAGCATTTCAAGCATTTGCATTCCCCTTTGAAGAATTTTTGGTTTTGCACTCGGATAAGGATCTTGTCGAGGGATCTTTGTCCCATGTTGAAAGATAAATTCCTCGGATGGACTTTCGATTAGAAAAAAAAAAAAAAAAGGAACGCGTCAAAGTAACAGCCGCGAATGAATTCCGCGAGATTTGCTTTGCAGTGAAAGAAATGGAAGGACGGAAGTAGAAGGGACTTGAATTGAATCACGTTCGAAAAATTCTTTCTCGAGAAATTATTGCTTTAAAGAATGTGCAGATACGTTTGAAGAATGAATGGTTCACTGTCGTTTTTGATATCTGGATACCGATGAGAATTTTACATGTATATAATATATAATATAATTAATTCATTAAATACAAAATTTTTGAAAATATTCTCTCTTGAAGTCATGCAATGGAGAATAATTGAACGTCTGATAAATCATTGATCAATTCTACTGGTATAATGTGTTATTTGAATATATATGCAATGATGATCTATCCTTTCTAATAGAAGCTACTTCTTACAATTTCAATTCTGTGGAAAATAAATCAAATGTAACAAGATTCATTCATTTGAAACGAAACAAAATCTTACGAAATAAAACTTGCCAATGTCTCACCAATCATAGACCAATTCTACTAGATATAAATTATATTTCCACGATAGCATTATTATAAATTAACATTCGAACCAATTTCATTTCATTTCATTCGAAACGATCTTAAATTACAACAAAATCGATAAAAAAAACGTGCCAGAAACGTGGCAGAAAATCGGTTCAAATTCGATTTCGAAACTTTGAAAAAATTGTTCAAGCTCGACGTCCAATACGATCGAGCACAGAGGATAAAATTCCGCGAATATATATGTACATACCCTCGAGGAGGAAGCAGCGAGTAGGGGCTCTGGAATAGAATCTAATTTCGCATGAAAGGGATCCTGTTAACGGTGGACGAAGTAGGAGAAGTAGCGAAGAAGATTCTTCTTGATATCGGTTTCTCATTTCCATGGCGGATACGTACGGATGACGCATAGCGTCAAGGATGCGCCAACACAGAAACGAGGTTGCAAAGTGGATTTGTTCGAGTAGGAAATGCGCAACGTGCACCGGCAATAGAGGCGATAGCGAACTGCATTCGCAGCTCTGCTTGCTATGCCCCGTCACGTACCGCAAAAAGTTTTCGGGCCATGCCATACGTCGAATTAACTGGCTGCGCCCCGTGATATCTAATTTTCCGTATGCTTACGGCGGTTTTGGCTCGTCTCTACGGACAATCTCTATGAACCGTCCTTCATCACATATATAATAATATAACGTTATATCAGCGGTATATTCTGTCCAGGATTTAAAAAAAAAAAAAAAAAGGAAAATATTATAAAAATATTCGTATTTTGTTCGATTCGTCTGATAATAATTGTGTTATTTCACTTATTTCCAATAAATGTTGCTTTAATTTATTTAAAATGGTCGAATGATATTCGTAACTGAGCATATTTATTCTTGTCTGATTATAAATATTTTTCTCTATGAGTCATCACGTATATAATAATCGGTATATTCTGTCTAGGATTTAAAAAAAAGAAAAATATTATAAAAATATTATAAAAATATAACGTTATATCATTGCTATATTTTGTCCAGGATTTTATAAAAAAAGGAAAATATTATAAAAATTTTCTATTCGTATTTTGTTCGATTTGTCTGACAATAATTGTGCTATTTCACTTATTTCGAATAAATGTTGCTTTCAATGATAATTTATTTAAATTGATCGAATGTTATTCGTAACTGAGCATATTTATTCTTGTCTGATTATAAATATTTTTCTCTATGAGTCATCACGTATATAATAATCGGTATATTCTGTCTAGGATTTAAAAAAAAGAAAAATATTATAAAAATATAACGTTATATTATTGCTATATTCCGTCCAAGATTTTATAAAAAAAGGAAAATATTATAAAAATTTTCTATTCGTATTTTGTTCGATTTGTTTGAAAATAATTGTCCTATTTCACTTATTTCGAATAAATGTTGCTTTCAATGATAATTTATTTAAATTGATCGAATGTTATTCGTAACTGAGCATACTTATTTTTGTCCGATTATAAATATTTTACGCTACTGAATTAATTTATGATATTATTATATCTATTTGTCCTGACCGTCTCCTTTCATTCAACTAGTCAACACTTATGGCTATCTTATTCCGTTTTATTCCATTGCATTATTTATTCATTCCATTCTCCCATTTTACTCCTTCTCATAATGCCTTCCTCAATGATCGTTTCATACTACTTATCTCTCTCGCATCGCATATCACACGTCTGTCTTATTCTACGTGACATCCGCCGATCACAATCGTCTCGATCTACTTATTCGATCCGACTACAAACAAATCTCTCCTTTCTTCTTCAAAGCCGAAACATTCGTCCTTCCTCCCCTCTCCTTTCACTCGATCCTTCGCCACCGCCGTTCGAAAATTGTGTCGGTGTTAACTATACCCCCCCCTCCCTCCCCCTCTCCTCGCACGATAAAACCAGCGATGTGTAACTAACTTGCAATATTTGTTATTGCAGAAATTGGCTTACCGTAGGAGAATGGAAAGTGAATCCCGAAACTTTACTCGTCCATTCGAGGCCGTACGTGATCTGTATAAACCGACCACCTCTCCCTCTCTCTCTCTCTCTCTCTCTCTCTCTCTCTCTCTCTGTCTCT
>NW_025223092.1:2081944-2184732 GCF_014066325.1 Apis laboriosa
CCCCCCCCCCCCACCTCCTCGTTGTGCAAGCGCGCTCGAAAATTATTTAGCGCAACGGGAAAACGAAACCTATCCGACGTCCGGCTAATCGATTTCGTGGCTAACGATTCGAAATAAAATATCATCGTACCGTGTCTTGCCGGTACAATAACGATTTTATATTAACGCTGTATTTTTTCTTTTTTATAATGGATGGTCGCGAAATATCAATTTAATCCGACGTTTTTTTTCTCTTTTCTTTTAATGGCGTTATTATTTTGTATTAAATCAATGTATTTCACGTGGGAGGGGAGTTATTTCGACGTTTATTTAATAACGATCATATATACGAATATACGAATACGGGGAAAGTTAAAAAATAAGTTGTTCTTGGGTTATATTTGTTTGATATATATATTATATTTTCGGATATATTTAGATTCGATTAATTAAATTTAAATAGTTATTATATTGTATATCGTTTCACTTTAATATCGATTTAACGTTAGTTATTGAAGTTTGAAATAGTGTGAAAATGAAATGTAGAACGGGATGAAAAATGCTTCATTGGAAAATAGGGGTATGTGCAAATACTTTTTATAGCCGCTATAGAGTGATATAAAAAAAAAAAAAGAGCGTGAAAAAAAGGTAGATCGAAAAATTAATATTTTAATGGATATAAAAGAACTTGTGTAAAATTGATTTTCTGTATTTTCGTGTATGTATCGATTATACGAGGGATTAATTTAAAAATTATTTTGTTTAGAAATTCTAAATTTTTCCAAGCACAATCATAAATTAATAAATTATTAAAACGAACAATAATTCTGTTTCATATAATAATAAAAGTATATGAACTATATAATGGATTATATATGAAGCAATTTTTAATGTCATTAAAACTAATCCTTAAAAAATTTCAATATTACTTTCGTTTTTCAAAATATACCCCATAATAATAAATAAAATTTTAAACTGTTCAAATTTCCAATTGAAATTATATACAAACATTCCAAAAAAAAAAAAATAAAAATTGGATAGTTAATTTCACGCACTCAGACAGATTTTTCATCGAGAAATAGATCGCTCTACGTATAATCCTACATGTAGAAAAATTTAAAATCAAATTTTTCAAAATAAACGAATTTTCTCGTAAGCCAATACTTTTGCAACCGACTATATATACTTACATTATATTCTGATATAATCATTCTAAAAAAAAAAAAAGAAAAGAAAAGAAAGAACTACTTTCGAAATAATAATTTTACACACTTCTCTCCTTTCCTATGCAAATATCCATTATCCACGCAAATCTCGAACTTTCTTCGTTTCCATGCAAGATAAAAGTATTTGTACAACGCGAGGCGTGGCGGTAAATCACGGGAATTCAAATAATATTTGGGTAAGCCGCGATTCGAATCGACCCAAACAGGGGGGCAACCACTCCAAAATGGCGACGAAAATATGCAAATACGCAGTTGTCGAATAATATATAGCCGCGTGAGCTTTAAAGATTAAAACCAAGAATCGAGGCTGTCACTGGCTGCTAAATTTATGGCTGGCAATGCGGATCCTTGCGATCCGCGTATATCTCCTTTTCACCCGTATAAACACACATACACACACACACCCACGCATACGATTACAAGTGGGATGTGTCTAAGATTCGAAAGACGTTGGCGCGTGACCGACGCGGAGGACACGTACCAGCCAGAGATCACTGGAATCCTGGGTCGCATAAGGGTTGGGAATAAGTTGCGGAGGGTTGGCTGTATCAAATTTCGTAGGTCAGTTATCCATGCTATCGCGCCATTCCCCGCGATTTCGTGGGAAATTGTACCTCCCTGTGGTACAGGGTGAGATAATTTATGATCGGGTATTTAATTAAGTAATGTAATCGTGAATTGAACGAATGATAAGTTTTATTTTGAATCGTAAGAATTTGATAAATTTTTGAGAAAATGTAAGATATGAATATAATATCTTAATAACTTGATATAATAATAATTATTATTATTTATAACTATATATAATAATTTTTTCAAGCTGTAAGATATTATATTTATATATTTTCTCAAAAATTTATCAAATTCTTAGGTTATATTTTCTATAATTTTCTATAATTCTTAACTTATTATAATCAAGTTATAAATAATAATAATATAATAATAATTTATATAGTTATAAATAATTTTCTTTCTAGTTTTTCCTATTTTAAATTCGAGGAACATTTCGAGGATATTGTAATTATTTTTTATTACATATTTTATTAAATTTATCTATGGATATGGATACGATTTTATTTAACGTATCAAAATTATTCGCGAATTATCAATTGCGTAAAATAAAAATTTGTTGAGAATCGAAACAAAAATACAAAAAGCTGACGTTCCTTTACTTTGTATGTCCATTTTCCATACGTTTGACACGGAGATTTTCATTTATATATTAAAATTGAACATCCTGTACAGCATGATATTCATCAACACGTGTAATTCACATTTAAACCTCTCCCTTTTTAACGAACGGATCAACCTGATATTTTTCTTATCAATTCGTTTAAAAAAAGATTTCCATCCTATTAATTTACAAATCATTCGATACGATATATAATGATAATCAATATCTCAAAACACAGAGGGGCGAGCATCAAGAAAATTAATACCACCAGTTATTGGAATTTAAACTACGTAGTTTAAACTCGCAGGATTCGAAACCAATTTAATCCTTAATTACTTCCTTTTTCCTAATACCCCCTCTCCCCATCCCTCCCTCGTTTCGTTCGATACGTGTATTCAACTAGAGAACAAGGGATTAAATTAATTATAAGTGTTTCGTCGGGACAAAATTGTAACGTTCCAACTTCATCAACATTCTCTCTCTCTCTCTCTCTCTCTCTCTCTCTCTCTCTCTCTCTCTCGCCAAAACCAACAACACAACCTAACCCAACAAACAGTGATCGTGAACGACGTCGTTCAATAATCGTGATGATTAATACGACGAGATAATTCTATTGGCACGAATTGTTTCGAAAAAAGTGATGCGTGCGGAGCGAAAGAGAGAGAGAGAGAGAGAGAGAGAGAGCGAGAGAGGGAGGGAGAGAGAGAGAGAAAAGAAATTCAATGGGACAAGAAATCGATGCAGCTGGTTGCACCGGGTCATCGTGAAAATGTACGTTTACACGAGGGAGCGGGCGGCGGTTGGCGTGTGTCGACAGAGAAAGATCTGAATGCATGCACGGATGCCTCCGTAAGGCAACGCATTGTTGGTATCGAGGTATCGAGCCGTTCTTGAAAGCCTAGCGCAAGAGCCTAATTACACGTCAGCGATACTCGAGGGAGAGCTTCTCGAGTGATATTACTATTCGATGCTAATCGATTAGTACCTATATTTTCCCGGCTATTGAACGATAATCGGAAATAAAGTGGTGGCCGAGAGAGTGTGTCGAGTGCGGGAGAAACACACTTGAACGAGCTGCAACCATTGAACCATTTCGAAATTTCTTAAAGGAAAAGTGATCGGCGTAACGTTTTATATGTGTATATATATATGTATATACACGCGCTCTGCTTGAAAAAAAAAATTAAATATTTGTGTCATCATTTTATTATTAAATCCTCTCTTCTTCGTTTCTTTTTATGTTATAGTTATATATATATAGATATTTTTAATTGTAATAATATTTATTTTAGCTTTACCATTTTAGCTTCGTGAATTCCAATAATCCAAGTGATTGAAGGTGGCAGGAATTTTTATTGGATTAATGCATAATGCGTCTTTCAATATGAGTAACGTCATTTTCATTTAAGCAAAGAGTTTTATTGAAATATATAGGATAATATGGCTTAAGGAGGTTAAAAAATTTTGAAATAAAACTGTTAAGATTTTAAGATCTGGATGGTACAAGGACCCAAATGGGACCATTAAATGTCTCCTATGAATTCTTCCAACGTTTAATGCTTTAGATATAATAGAAAATATTTAAAATAATACTGGTATGAGATTAGAATTGAATTTATGAACTAAGTTTATTCTTAAATATAGAATTTTCTTTATTAACTTATTCATTTCCAAATACAATGCAAATTCGAAGTAACAGAGAGAGAGAGAGAGAGAGAGAGAGAGAGAGAGAGAGAGAAAGAGAGAGAGAGAGAAATATTTCTCATTAAATGTACGATTGTATTCTTTCAAGAAGAATAATTCAATTCAAAAAAGAGTATCCATATCATTTTTTGGACCAAATCATTTTTCAACATATCAAATATCGATTATATTCTTCGTTTCTTAAATCACCTTAATCAATATCATAAATGTACCTCAAAGTAAAATGGTATTTCTCTCCATGGTTTATCTTTCATCATTGATAATTTATTAAATATAATGAAACAATAATAAAAAAATATATATAATTTCAACAAATTTCACGTAAATTATTATCCGAATAATTAAAGAATGGGATGCAATTTGAGAGAAATGAATTCCACACGAATCGAAAGAAAAGATTCGAGAAGATGGCGATGTCCTCCGAAAAAAAAAAAAAAAAATTACGAAAGCTTAACGGTGGATAACCGTGAAGGAAACAAATTGGAAGCCTGGCAAAGGGATTCAATACCGTGGAGTGCGGTTAATAATAAAGAAAGAAAGAAAGGCAAAAATGGATTAAACATCAGCGAACCGTCGTTGAGATATCCTTTTCGCCAGTTTTTCGATATTTCTCGAATAAGAACAGGGGTCAGTTCCCCTTAAATGGAACAATAATTTTCTATATTAGCTCTTCCATTATCGATCTCGTCGCGGTTAGAATGGAAAACGCTTCGATTTATTCTATTCTTTCTTTCGTTTTTCGAGTCATTCATCAAAGATCATCCAGTTTTTTTCTTATCTATGCGATTAATCGAGAATGTTTCTCGACTAAAAAAAGGATCCACGAGCCGTTTCTTTTGATTCTCCTAAAATTTCAATTTTTTCCAATTTCATTAAATTTGGATTCCATTGGTAAAAAATGGTAATAGCTTTTTTTCTGTATCAAATAATTAAGTCGCAATACGAATTCCATTATAATTCTTTTTACAGAAAAATAAAATTATTTAAAATTCTCGAATAATCAGTTTCTCCTATATCCTCTCGACTTCAAATCCTCCAAACGTCCAACCATTCCTTTTAACTTTTCTATCAATTCTCCGAACCACCGTTTCAATCCTCCTATCGAATTTTAATAAAATCAACACTCGTTTATCCGTCAGAATTGTAGATGTAACCTTGTATATTTGGTTAAAACGGGAGAGAGGATAATCCATTAATCTTTTCGAGGGAGTTGAATTAACTTCATCCCTCCGGTTACACGGGCCAGCCTCGGCCATTCCCCCTCCCCCCTCCCCTCCCCCCAGGTTTTCGAACTACGGGCCAACTTTGATTAAGTTAATATCAAAAATCTGTGGGTGGAAAAACACGGCCATTTTGCGCTCACGCTCGGTATATTCGGCGCGGAATGAAATTAGATTTAATGTATTAGCTCGTAGTAATCAGCTTAATGCTCTGTTTCCTGCGCGCCGCAACTAGCGACTGTATCGTTATTTAAATTTCCCCTGTTTCTATTAAACAATCGATAGGAAACAGGCGCTCGTCTTATTGATTCATTCATCGAAATTTTATGATCCTTAGCTTGATTGATACCTTTGATCAATACCTCTTCTTCAAGATATGTAATTTTAACTGCGGATACTTTTATCTCTAAACGCAAAAAGAAATGAAAAAGATATATTTTACTAAAATCAAATCATAATATTAGATGATTAATATGATAATTCCAATTATTTTATAAATTACAAAAAGTATACAAAGTAAGAAAGTATCATACAAGTTGTTATTTTACAGAAACCTAAAATTTCAAAATTTAATACTAAAATTTCATCACTATATTCGTCAACATTCAACGTACCTTTTTCTTGAAGAACTGGAAGAAATAGAAGGCTTATTCATATTATCCAAAAAGAAACCAAAAAAAAATATTTTAGTAAAATCATAATATTAGATTAATTAATTATAATTATTTTATAAATTACAAAAAATATACAAAGTAAGAAAGTATCACACAAGTTGTTATTTTACAGAAATCTAAAATTTCAAAATTTAATACTAAAATTTCAACACTATATTCGTCAACATTCAACTTTTTCTTGAAGAACTGGAAGAAGTAGAAGGCTTATCCATATTATCTAAAAAGAAACCAAAAAAAAATATTTTAGTAAAATCATAATATTAGATTAATTAATTCTAATTATTTTATAAATTACAAAAAGTATACAAAGTAAGAAAGTATCACACAAGTTGTTATTTTACAGAAACCTAAAATCTCAAAATTTAATACTAAAATTTCATCACTATATTCGTCAACATTCAACATGCCTTTTTCTTGAAGAACTGAAAGAAGTAGAAGGCTTATCCATATTATCCAAAAAGAAACCAAAAAAAAAAGAAAATATGTTTTACTAAAATCATAATACTAGACAATATAATTCTAATTATTTTATAAATTACAAAAAGTATACAAAATAAGAAAATATCATATAGTAAGGCGTAAACATACAAGTTATTCTATAGAAATCTAAAATTTCAAAATTTAATACTAAAATTTCATCATTATATTCGTCAACATTCAATGTGCCTTTTTCTTAAAGAACTGGAAGAAGTAAAAGGCTTATCCATATTATTCAAAAAAATACCAAAAAAAAAAAAATATTAATAGATTAATTAATTCTAATTATTTTATAAATTACAAAAAAGTATACAAAGTAAGAAATCATACAAGTTGTTATTCTACAGAAATCTAAAATCTCAAAATTTAATATTAAAATTTTATCACTATATTCGTTAACATTCAACGTTTTTCTTGAGGAATTGGAAAAAGTAGAAGACTTTTTAAGGAAAGTTGACAAAAATATATTTTGCAAGAGATCCGAATAGCAATGAAACTAAACTTTTATAATCAATGATAAGAAAAATAAAATGAAAATATATATTCCAATTTTAAATTATATCAAGTAATGTTCTATTTTAAAAGATTTTTTTTATTCTATTTATCTTATTTTTATTTCAGTAGTATATAAGCTACAGATACTATTCGATACTATTAGCTATATACTATTAGCAAAAATTAATACGTTGTTTATATACCATATCCGCAATTAAAGGAATTAAAAAGCAAAAACTTGCAAGCAATTGTAACATTTGAACATTTATAGTTTTTTTTTTATATATTTTATATATTTATTACAAGGAAAAATTTTGTTGCGAAGTTTCAAAAACGTGAAATGTATACACAAGAAGTAGAAGCCTGAACCATTCTTCTTCGATGGAATAGAAAAATAATTGTACGCGAAATTGTAATAGCAATTGACGAAAGTACAAAAGTACTTTATCTTAATGAATAATCCTTTCCTTCTCCCTTAATTTACACGTCGAGGAGAAATTCGACGCCAACAGGTTTATTTCGTGCCACTCTCCATGGCAATCGAATCGGTAAATTAGGATGGCCGAGCCGCCAGGTTCCAGGTTCGAAGACGACCACCAAACCGTCTTCGACAAGTTGGGAGGGGGTGGAAAGTTTTGTGTACTCGTGCAAACTTGTCAAGTCAAGTTTATCTCCGCTGGCCAATCGATCTTCTGACTTCGTTTGACTTCTTCCACGGTTGGCCGGAATTGCTGTTATTCTTAAGGGGATGATATTCTATCTCGAAAATTTTCCTCCTTGTACACGCGATCTTTCTTTTTTTATCGTAAAAGAGCTTACCGATATATAAATGTATAAAGTTTAACGATCCTCTTCCCTTGAAATTCGCATGATACTTTTTATAGTAATTTTTGAGAATTATTTATGAAACTGCAACAACACTGAATGACGAAAGCGTTTGAACAATGTAGTAAGAAATAATGTATGACAAGGAATGGTGCGTAGAATGCATCGAATAATTTATTGAAACAAACTGCATTTGTACTGGCACATTCAAACTTAATGAAAAATTCAAACGTATCGAATCAACAATACAGCACACATTGGAACAATATATATATTTGAACTTTGTAACTTGTCAGAAAAGAATCATAAATGATCCAACATTTGGTATATTGAGATATCAAAAAATTGTGTTATTATTAAATTGCACAAGTTTCGTATATTTGACATTTCACAATCAGATTATACATACAAATATGTATGCATAATTTATTGTTGAATTTCTCTTTAATATAACGTGTATTATAAATAGTATTATAATTTGTTTAAATTTATTTCACACTTTATACGTGACTTAATTGCAAAATAAATACAATGAGAAGCTGAAATTAATTTTTATAATATATCGATAGAAAAATTCGTACACAAATATGGTATGGAAAAATAAATGAAAATAGATATACCAAACGATACTGCTCTTCACAACAGGCAATGATTATCGATGGATTGAAGTGATAATTTGATCGTGATTATTTGAAAACAGAAATGAACAGGCATAAATTATAATGATGTTTAATAATCATTGGCTTTAAGTGCTTTTCCAATCTATATCAAAATCGCGTACAGGGGGAGGTGGTGCCATTTTATCGACATTTCACGTTGCACGTGATACGTGGCCACTTGTTGCTTTTGATGTACAAACTTATCTGCAATCTTGTATTCAAACCTATCGCGGAAATAGTTGCATAAACAAAGAAACTACCGTACAGAGAATCACGTGGAATTTTTACTCTCGTTATTCTCACGATTGGTCGTTTCGAAGATAAGATTTTTCAATCGAGAATGGAGCGTATAAAGATTCTAGAACGAAATCTACAATGTTACAGAGTTCGTTGGAAGGGAAATGTATATTTTCGAAACAGTTAGAGAAGAAAATTTTATAAAATGGAAATAAATTGGAAGAATTTCAAAAACTTTTCGATCATTTCTTTGTCTTCAAAAGAGAATCTAAGAATCGTTGAAGGTGAAAGCGAAAACAAACGATTCAAATTCTTGGAAAAATTTATATAATAATTTTTCATTCGTAAGTTTTACAAAAAATGATTTTTTAGTTTTCGAGTAAATTTTGACACGTTTTTTTTTTGGCAGCTTCAAAGTTATGATAACAGATTTGAAGATTATATGGAATATCTCGAAAATTTGTAGATAATCGTGTAAATAATATTTATAAAAATTTAAAAATAGAAAATTTATTTGCAAATATAGATTGTTTTTAAATAGAATTTGAATAATATATAAATAACATTTGGAAAAATTCATTCATTTAAAAGATACGAATAAGTACAGTAATATTTTAAAGTATATCAAAAATGTGTTTCATCAAAAATGAAAAAATATAAAATAGGAAAAATAAATTTCCATTTTTATTAATTTAAGAATTCGATTAATCGTTCTTTTGGAATTACGATAAACCAATTAAAATCATAGAATAACGAAACTTTATCACATCACGTATAAATAAATTTTTCACGCGTGCAATCCCCTTCTGACCTTTTTCGTACGAAAGACTGAACACTATATTTCATTAAACACCTAATATGAAGGCCAGGCTAAAACTAGACGTGTTTTGATAATTTTACCATCTTTGGTATCGAACAATTTAAAAAAAAAATCCCAGAAACATTTCAAATTTTCTCGAACTATCATTATCATGTAAAATAAGTTATACTTGAAATCCAATTATAATTTTTTTTTTAATAAGTAGAATATATAATTTTGATACTCGATTCTCTATTTTTAAAAATGAATTGATCAGAAAATTCTTTTTTTGTTGAGTATGATATAAATAAAAAAAAAAAAAACATTCTTTGAATTTTATTAGTCTATATTGTTCACATCTTTATATTCATACACATCTAGATAAAAGAATATTTATAAAAATTATATGTTTATTATATCATTGCTAGATCCTCAATAATTTTTATAACACATTAATTTAGTTTCTCATTATTTACATATTTATGGCCAAAATTTTCATTCTTTCCTCTTGTTATCCATTCAGATTTGTAATAACGAATATTTATCAAAATTATATATTTATTATATATCATTGCTAGATCCTCAATAATTTTTATAACACATTAATTTAGTTTTTCACTATTTATGATCACAATTTTTATTCTTTTCATTTTTCATCCATTTAGACTTGTAATAATGAATATTTATCAAAATTATATATTTATTATATATCATTGCTAGATCCTCAATAATTTTTATAATATTAATAATATAACATTAATTTAGTTTTTCTCTATTTATGATCAAAATTTTCATTCTTTTCATTTTTCATCCATTTAGACTTTAGTAATAACGAATATTTATCAAAATTATATATTTATTATATATCATTGCCAGAGATCCTTAATAATTTTTATAACATATTAACATTTTCTCACTATGGCCAAAATTTTCATTCTTTCCTCTTTTTATCCATTCAGATTTGTAATAAAGAATATCATAATGCAATGCACAATGCGAGAAATAAAAGAATAAAAGATTGAAAGTAATTTTCAAGAAAATTATAATTGCTAAAACTATAATTTTTATAAAAATTTTACATCAAATGATTCCTCTATCTATCAATCGTTCACTTTACAATACTTTACAATTTATCTTCGTATATCTATTTTTATTTTATTCCAAAGAAAAAAAAAAAAAGAAAGAAACTATCCGACACAAGAGAAAAGAAAAATCTCAAAATCTCTACATGTAAATAACACGTTCCATCATCAAATGGTCGCATGAATGGAGAGAGTTCACGAAAGCAACTTCAATTTCCTCCTAACTCGAGCTTCCAACGCTTCTCCATCCCCCTCCCCCCTCCCCCTCTGGACACGATCCGAACAAGATCGTTTGTCTCGGCACGTCGATGCACGTGCATGCAGAGAGACTGCCATCAATCATCGAGCGATCATCGAAAACGTAGCGATCCGATCTCGATTCCATTTATCTCCTAATCATCCACGATCCCTTCTTCCACGTTAATCAATTCCTTCACCTTTCAAGAAAACTCCATCGTGAAAACATCGATCGAGCTTCTCCCCTCAAATTGTACAAACGGATTAATTACTTTTAATTTAATGGAAATGCTAAATTTCATGATATATTATTTTGGTAAATTTTCTTCTTGTTGCGAGGATCTATGGCGAATGATTATAAATCTCGTAAAATCGAACGAGAAACGTATCTTTATTATTATATTATATATATATATTTATATATTATTATTATTATATTATATTTGTAAAATGAAAAAATCTTGCGTCTATTTTCATAAATATACAGAAAATATAACGTATAAAATATAAAATATACATAAATATACAGAAAAGTAAACAAGGAGTACTTAAGAGTACTTAAGAGGACTTACTTAAGAAAGAAAATTTTGTCTCTTAACGAACTGCGAAAAAATATATAAAAAGAAATATATAAAATTATAATATTATATATATATATATATATATATATATAATAAAATTCAACATATAATTTTAATATCCTTATATTTTGATATTTGATCGTGATATTTTATTTATTGTTATTATAACGAACAAGAATACTTTTAATCGAATCACTTTATTCAGAGATTGTAAGCTTTTGTACAATTCGTATACAAATGAACGAAAAAAAGGATGAGTAAAACAATAAAAATTGAAGATAATTTTCTTCCTTTCTTCCAATAATAAATCAAATTATAAAACAAAAATAAGAAAAGAAATAATTAAATAATAATTCGATTTTGCATTCCCACTGGAAATAACTTCTTCTTCCCACGTTCCTCCACCCTCCTTCCCTCCCCGCCTTTAAATTCGTACATCGATCTCGCTCGTATAATTTCCTCACTCGTACAATTTATACTTATTCTATATGTATCTGTTTCATCCACGAATCGATCGAAGTGAAGGAAAAAAAAATTTTTGTAGCTTTAAAAATTATTGGATTCAATTAGGAAAGGTAATTGATAAATTTCTGTGTGAAGAGGAATTGATAAATTTCCGTGTGAAGAGGAATTGATAAATTTCCGTGTGAAGTAGAATTGATAACCGATCATATGAAGAGGAATTGATAAAAGATCGTGTGAGGAGGAATTGATAAATGAGCGTGTGAAGAGGAATTGATAAATTTCCGTGTGAGGAGAAATTGATAAAAGATCGTGTGAGGTAGAATTGATAAAAGATCATGTGAGGAAGAATTGATAAAAGATCGTGTGAGGGGGAATTGATAAATTCCTCAATCGTACATTTTATACTTATTCGTATCTGTTTCATCCACGAATCGATCGAAGTGAAAGAAAAAAAAAATTGTAGCTTTAAAAATTATTGGATTCAATTAGGAAAGGTAATTGATAAATTTCGGTGTGAAGCGGAATTGATAAATTTCGTCCTATTTCCTTCCATCGAACAATTTTTTTTTTCCAATTCTCCCATAAAACAAATTCTCCCAGGGTCGTTTCTTTTCCCCTCGAACCCAATTTCTACTGACATAGAAGGGAGTTTCCTTTCGAATTTTCGAAAGATATATACATATATATAAAACCACCCCGTTGACCCATTTACCACTAATGTTATCGTCACGTGCGCGGACGATATTTTGTTCACTGCACAATATCCAGCTCCGTGTCGAAATAGCTGGCAACTTCCTCACTCCTTTTCTTTCTCTCTTTCTTTTTTTCTCCCCGCTTCACACACTCTCGTGAAGTACGTGACAATCCCACATACACCTCCCCCTCCTGGATCGGTTCTCCATCCTTAAATGCCGCAAACCTTTATCAACGGATGGAAATTGTTCCGCATCGAACGTGACCAACAACGACGCTATAATTACCTTACCTTATCGCATACGTTGCATACGTTCCCGACGTGCGAATTATTTTCGATATGGATAAACTTGTAACCATACTGAACTAAGATATACGAGACCCCCCTAAGAGAGTGTATGAAGTAAGTTTTCAGATCAGAAACTATTTTAGAACTATATTAATTTTATATTTGACGTTCGAATCTCTGAGGAATGGATGAATATCAAAATATTGGAATTTTCGAAATAGAAATTTGAATAGAAGAATTGGAATTTGAGAAAATTAATTAATTCATAGAGCTTCTGCACCCCTTTAGATTTTTTTCTATGCAATTCAAAGTTTTTGCAGAAATATAATTTTGCAACGAAAGTTATGCATATATCTATTTTCTTTTTTTTTTTTTAAATTTCTTTTCCTCGAAGAATTCGAAGGACGATAAAAAAAAAAAAAAGAAAAATTCTAATTGACGAAACAAAGAGGGAGGGCGTGTGTATCCACCACACTTGGAGCAATAATCACGCCGGAGATCGATCTCCACGCCGGATGTACGGCAGCGCGAAATTGAAAAACACCAAATAACGCTTCTCGTTCCACTCGTGATGGAATCCCGTTTAACGTTACAGGGAACCGGCCGGATTTCCTGATGAAACAGCCTTGTACGTTCTAATCAATGAAATACGGTTCGGTCACAAGCGATTGGACATCGGTTTTCCTACGCCGGTGTTGCTTAACTGTCTGCAAATGAGAATACGGGAACAAGAGGGAGGGGAAAAAAAATATATATATATGTATGCGTGTGTGTGTGAATATAGAGAAAAAACATGATTTCGTACTTCAATTTAAGTAGTGAAAGAGATCGAATTAAACTCGATCGACGAAATCTGATTTAAAAATATAGATTCATAGATGGAACGGATGGAATTTATTTCAAGTAATAGCTTGATTAATATAGGAACGAGTTATCATTTCGAATATTATTATTATCCAGGAATCGAATCGATGAAATTAAATCGAGGAGTCTTTTTTATACGAATCTGAGATATATATTTAATCCCAATATTCGAAATTCTAGATACACTTTATTACGTTAGTGATATATAAATAACCGTTTAACTAAGAAAGTTTAGAAATGCTATCAAATTTTTCCATGCTCGAAAGCTTGTATAGAAAAATACATTCGAAGAGAAATTCAATTTTAACTTCCGCAAGCCGGTATCCCCGATATCGTTCAACATCTAATCTCTTGGAAAGTTTATAATAAGGTTTTATTATACTACACTCGTGCGATTAAAAATATAAGAGAAATTTAGAATATAATGAAAGTGTTCAATGGAAGGATCATACTTGATTCAATCCCAATCTTGACATCAAAAATTTTCAATTTGCACCTGTTATAGAATTTAAAGTTCACTGAAATTTTATACGTGATTTTATTATTGAATGTTGCCAGCAATATCACTATTTCATACAAACACTTCAAATGTTTTGTAAACAGATACGCGCAATCACGCATAATTAAATATATTCATTCAACTAAACCATTTTTATTTATTGTTTTCACTGTCCAGTCAACAGCATCAAAACATCAAACCAATAATTGTTTTGAAAAACTTTCAGAATACAACGTTCAATTAAAATTGAACCCCAAAAATACATTAATCATATATTTTTTAATTTCAAAGATTTAAAAAAAACAAGATCCAATTTTTTTCACGTTTTAAAAACTCAGAAATGTAAAAGCCTCTGCCCTTCAAAAAAAAAAAAAAAGAGAGAGAGAAAAAGAAAAAAGATACCAATAAGGATACCGTTTCCCAAAAAAGGAAGAAAGAAAAGAAAGCCGCATCTGCTTTGAACAACTCCCTCCTCCTCCTCCTCCTCCATCATCTCCAAAATCGGTGGATTTTTAACATCAAAATTATTCGAGGACTCCAAGCTAAATTATTTAAATAATCCCGCTTTTTGGAAGGTTCGACACACGAATCAACCCTTTCCTCTCATCAATTTATTTCCTTCCAGTTTCGGTTCGATGAACAACCTCCTCCTCCTCCTCCTTCCACTGAAATGAAAGTTCTTATATTTTTAAATATAATTAACATATAACATATAGTACAAAATGTTCATATAAAATCAATCTGTCAAAAATCTGAAATTCTTTTAATTCTTATGTGTTATTGATAAAAGATTTCTATATTTTTAAATTTTCTAAAATTTTTTGACATTTCTATTCAATTAACAATGACAATTTATGATTTTTTTTCTTACATGCTTCTATATTGAAGATCTACAAGATATTAATATAATATTAAATCTTATTTTTATATGAGTTTGTGATTATGATATATATATATATAAAATATTGTAAACTAAATATTTATTTATTTTTTTTAATTTTTTCCAGAAATAAGAATGGATTGGCAAATTCAAAATCATTGTATTCATATAAAGACACAAATATATGATTTCAATTTATTTTGATAAGTTATAATCTTTTAATTTGATGGATATTTAAAGATTTTTATAACTTATTCTTTTTTTTTTTCAAATTTTTTTTTCCATCATCTCCAGGATCGATTCTAGCATAGCATCAAAATTATTCCAGACTAAATAATAAATAATATTCAAATAATCCCGCTTTTAAAAGGGACTTCCGGTGAACTGGAGGATTCGATACACGAACCAATCCTTTCTCCTCCCTCCTCTCATCAATTTATCTCCTTCCAGTTTCGGTTCGATGAACAACCTCCTCCTCTTCCTCCTCCTCCTCCATCATCTCCAGGATCGGTGGATTTTTAGCATCGCATTAAAATTATTCGAAGACTCCAGGCTAAATAATAAATAATATTCAAATAATCCCGCTTTTAAAAGGGACTTCCGGTGAACTGGAGGGTTCGACACACGAACCAACCCTTTCCCCTCCCTCTCATCAATTTATCTCCTTCCAGTTTCGGTTCGATGAACAACCTCCTCCTCCTCCTCCTCCTCCTCCATCATCTCCAGGATCGGTGGATTTTTAGCATCGCATTAAAATTATTCGAAGACTCCAGGCTAAATAATAAATAATATATAATAATAATAAATATATAATATATAATAAATATAATAAATATAATAATATAATAATATATATAATAAATATAATAATATATAATAATAATATATAATAAATAATAAATAATAAATAATATTCAAATAATCCCGCTTTTAAAAGGGACTTCCGGTGAACTGGAGGGTTCGACACACGAACCAACCCTTTCCCCTCCCTCCTCTCATCAATTTATCTCCTTCCAGTTTCGGTTCGATGCTTTCCACCGATGTAAAACTCGATATGAACGGACAGCGACGATCAGATAGGAGGAAGAGGGGGGGATCTGTTGAGAGTACGTTAACTTTGCCGCGGAACTGTTTATCTTTGGGCAACAATGGCCAGGGACCACGCCAGTGGCGGCGCGTTCAAGGAGGGTAGTTTCACGAGGATGGCTGTGCTCTGGTCGAAAAACATCGATAACGGTCGATAGTGGATCGATAAATGTTCCAGTTGATCGAGGAACGAGTTATGGTATGTAAATATGATAACAATGGTTTTTCGAATTCTCGAAAACGCGTGTTTGGATTGCTATTGGGGGAGGAGGATTTTCAATTGAATCGATTGTGGTGGAAAAAGGTTCGATAAAGGGTTGATAGTCAAATCGTACGAAAATAGTTGCGGTTTATTATTCTCTATGATATAAAGAAAAGAAATTTAATAAAGAGAGAGAGAACAGTTCGAATCTTACTTTAATAACGAAGATTAATGCCCGAATAAACATTTCTTTAAGAGGGAAAATTTTTATCATTAAAGAAACGAATTCTTCTTTTTCTTCTTTTTTTCATATTGGTTCTGAATAATTGTTCGTTCGAAAAATCGTAATTCTGATTTTTATGAATATTCCATACATTTGTATTTCTCTTGTATTGAGAATAGACGTTATTTACCACCCTCTGCAACTGTGTGGAAGAATTACGTTACAATTCGACACATATGCGGAGATTTTTATCGGGCATTAAGGAGCCCATCCCGGATAAACGTGATACCGTTCAAGCTGAATATGACTAAATCGTCCACCATTAACCTGGTTTCCGTGATATGGACCTGTTTATCCATTATACGTCGTAAGCAGCAACGAATAAGTTTCAGTGAATAATCCAAGAAAAGGCAAAAAGATAACTTTCAGTTATACTTATATTTTATAAACGGGGTAAAGAAATAACAGAGGAACGTTTCCGTAAGCAAATACCATTTGAAGATTTTTATGGAGAGTGAATTGAATTAAAATTTTTATTAGAAATACTATTTCCTTGTATTTCTTATATTGGCAAAATTTGTGAGATTATATAATTCTTCTTATAGAAAGAGGAAAAAGATTACATGTACAGGTAACTCTCAATTAATAAAAATAAATCTTTTTCATTAGTGATCGTAAATAAATCATCTGAGATAAATTAATAAATAATTATAATAAATAAATTAAAATAAAAAATTAAAATAAAATAAAAAATAATAAATAAATTAAAATAATAATAAATCTGAGAGAAACTATTCTTTGAATACAACAAAGAGGTTCAGAGTTTCAAAAATCTATTTCTAATTCCAATTTGTATACAATATTTTTAGAAATATTTCGAAATCGAACGAACTTTATTTCGTTGAAAAATATATTATTTTTATATTGGAATCGATGGAAATTTCCTTCCCTCTCTTTGAAACACGAATTAGAAAAGGACGAATTAGAGATGGAACTCGTAGAGATAGAAATTTCTATTAGTTCTAAGTGGCCGTTAAAATTTTTAAGAAGGCCTCTTTATGGACCTCTCCTTGATGCTGTACTTTGGTTTATACTGCTGTACAAGGATTATTTCGTGCGCTCCTTTTATCCCGTGACGAGAAAGTTTTTCGCATCGTAGAATATATTTTGTTTATTATTTTATTATCTTCCACGTTTTTTGACGAAAAACGAGATCGAGTATTGGGGATAATATTTTTCATGAAATTTTGTAAATTGTCATCGGGGAAGAAATTTCGAGTATTTAAAGTATTTCTCATCTTCATTGAGAAAGGACTCGGGCCATTGTCGATCCAATCGATTTTCGAAGAACTGGAATTGGTTCAGCTAATTCATTTTGGAATGTATTTCACGAAAGTTATCTCACGCTTGCTAGGAAATTTCGAGGCGAGGTTGGAAGTAACGAAGAAGGATATTGCGATAAAAGTTTGTAAGCAAAGGTAAAGATGAAGTTGATGAAGAGAAGAACATTTCCTCCGGTGCGTGGCCACTTTTCTATCGTCTTTTAATAGAGTTTAATTGAAAAGAAAGTGGATTCTCAAAACTTTGTTGTTAACTTTGTTGATGTCGGAAACGATCGAATTGTTTATATTAAAGAACTTTTATATGTAATATACAGACCTTTAAAAAATTTTTAAGAATTCATCGCTGTTTTAAAATATTCTCTTTCGTTTTTTTTATGCACGCGTATATCGATTTTAGTTCCGTAATAATTAAATATTTTAAATAGATCGATCAATTTTCCAAATAAAACTTCCAGAAAGAAATTCCAATACGATGCTTTTTTTCGAAAAAACAACAGCGTTTTGTCAAAAAGCTATAAAAAATTGTCCTTTTATATAACATTAAAATTTCCAAGCAAATTGATAAATATATATGGATATAATAATAAAATTACTGATCCTTCAAAAATATACGTGTTTACCATGATAAGGAGAGATTAATTGGATTACTAGAATAAATGACTATATAATTCATCCATAGTATACACAGAGTCGAACAGAGTTGATACAATCTTTTGTATTTATTTTCAAAATCATTGTTTACATTGTTATTGATATATTATATCACGAACAAAATTAATTTCCTGTCAAGAAAAAAAAAAAAAAAAAAGAAACTGCAATTAAATATTTTTCTAAAAACAATTTGCATAAGATCGAAATGACCAAATTGCAAAGAAAGAGGAATTAAACGTTCGAAGGCGCAAAAATAATTTCACGAAAAAGATCTGAAACGAAAGTTGTCGAGCAAAAACAAAAACGAGAGAGAGGGGGAGAGAGGGGAAGCGATAAAACAAATGATATGGAAGACTAATTGCATCACCACTTCCATTTTTCTCCTTAAAAACTTCTCCCTCTTCCCCTCCCCCATTTCTCTGGAATCCAGCCACGATAAATTATTTCCTTTTTCGAATTTCCGTTTTCTCTTCTCTTTTCGACTAATCGTCGTATGACTCTCTGGGGGAAAAGTAAATTTCTGTTCCAATCGATCTAAAATCGATGTAAAATTCCCTTATTAATCGTTATCACGTATTCGCGAATGAGAGAAAAATTAATAAAAATGTATATATAGAGGTAAACAAAATTCAAATTGCAAATTCAAGAATTTGATCTTAATCGTCGAATCTATCGATCGAATTTTCAATTTATTATAGCGTTCATGAAAGAAAATACGAATGAAAATGAGAATTTACAGTGAGATAAAGTTGCCGCTCGCAATATTATTGTAATTATCACAAATGAAATGTGAAAATGTGAAATTGCACGCGGTGGTAAACAAACGCCTTTGCAAATTTGATTTTGTCAGTTTAAACAAGAATCGCGAGCGCATTGAAACGAATTCTTCACTCTCAAGTGCGAGAGGATTTCGAGGATCTTCACGCTCGAGTATGTACATTCCGACGACGTTATACTTTTTACCGCTTGCCAAAAATCTAATTCTCACCAGACACTGAGAGAATAGTTTACGAGATGTTAAGAAAATTTTATGAGACACGTTTGTAAATGCTTAAAAAAAAGAAGAAGAAGAAGGAAAGAATTTCGTTTTTGTTTTATGAAAGGAAGAATAGAAAAGAAAGATTGAATTATTATCTCTATCTAGGATTCTTATTTTGAAAATAATTATTTTCGATAATTAATACAAACATTGAAAATTTGTATTTCATTTGGATCTAAAATAATCTCTATTGATCATTTTATTGACAATCTTGAATTAACCTTTGAATCAATTCTTTTGTTTCGATTTATATTCGGAAAAAATTGATTATAGAACTTTCTTTTTTATTATTATCAATTATTTAAAAAATTCGTATCAAATTAAATCAAGTTAGATTTTAGATTTTAGCATTTTCTTCTTCCATCATTCCATCATGATTTTTAAATATAAAATATATGTCGTATTCTAAGTAGTTCAGATTCATTATCATTATAAAATAAATTTATTTCCTCATTTCTAAAAAAAAAAAATTTGATTAGAAAAAAAAAAAAGGATTAATGATTGGCAAATTATCCAGCCATTTTGTTCGAAATAAGCAAGATTGTGATAACGATTCGTTCATTTTGTTCTTCTTCTCAAAACGATCACGATTTATCATGAATTCTTTCCTGTTGAACTTGAAGTAGTTTCGAGATAGTTCGATCCTGGAATGCTGTCTTTAATTACACCACCGACGGTCTGAGTTAAAGTTGGACGATTTATAGACTTTATCCACCGCAAACTTAATCCATCTTTCTCGAAACTAGAAACCAGAATTTAAGATGTACAGTAAGAGGAACTATTGCGAATGAAATAAAATCGAGCATTTTACAAGAAAGATGAAATCAATAGAGTCAGAAACGAAATAATTTAATTACAACGATTTCTACAAATTTTACAAAATTAAAACGTACCAATCCCAAAACGATTTTTGTATCTCTCCTTACGACCTACATTGACTGCAGTCGATAAACCCTTTTTAAAATTGCAAGAACCTCGTCTTGCCGTTAATTGACAATGGACAGAGAAGTCACGAAGTACAATTGTAAGTTTACCTCTCCTCTCAGAAAATCCATCAATTTATAAAATTCAAGTAAATTAACAAAGTTGTCCAACAAAGTTGGTAATTAAAAAATTGCATCATCATTTCCTGCACATCCCTCTTTCTTACCTATATATATATACCTTTTCAATATTTGCAATTAATTATAAATTAATATTACGATTAAGTTTCAATAATAATCTTTTGTAGAAACACTATATAAAATTTTTTATAAAATTTTAACAAAAGATTTTACAACAAGAATTTGATAATGATGTTAAAATAAAATAAAAAAACATTGTAAGAATTTTTTTAACCTATTATCCTGCACTTCCCTCTTTCTTACCTATATATATACCTTTTCAATATTTGCAATTAATTATAAATTAATATTACGATTAAGTTTCAATAATAATCTTTTGTAGAAACAAACATATAAAATTTTTTATAAAATTTTAACAAAAAATTTTACAACAAAAACTTGATAATGATGCTAAAATAAAATAAAAAAACATTGTAAGAATTTTTTTAACCTATTATCGTAAAGCAACAACATTTGAAAAAAAAAGAAAGAAATGTTTGAAGAAATAGACATCGGGATTAAAGTTTCCATCCACGATACACGATCCTTGAGGACGCACACGATCCGAGCGAATGAGAATCGAATTCGACGTGTATCCACAAGCTTTGAATCATGATCTTCGAATCCTCGCAATGAAAGGAATACCAAATACGGCTGTTCGCCGATTACCTTTACAGACCGATTCGCTCAAACTGATAACCGAGGATCGTTGCCTGAATTTCTAGGAAATGATGGTATACGATTCATTCTTGAACACTGGATTTGATTTATTGGATTTCAATTTCAAACCCTCCTAGATTACGTTTTAATCCTTCGACGAACTCTTATTCCGACGTTTCATTTGCACAAATGTATAAATCGATCGATAAGTATATATAAAAGTGTTTCGAATCGTCGATGGAAGAACTGTAATACGTGGATTGAAATCCATCGAATCTAGATTAAAATGTACGATAATTTTAATTTACCTCGTTTCACTCTTCCAGGAAGTGCTTTCGAAAATCTTGAAAAATTATATTTCTTAAAGAGAATTTAATATAACAAAGAATTGCTCATGTTAAATTTAAATTCGATGTTTGAATATTTTAAAATGTCTTTATCTTATTTAGAAAAAATTCAAAATTTATCTTAAATTTAATATCTAATGTTCAAATACGTAACTCCACTATCAGACACTATTAAATATAATATTGGATAGCGTTTTGTTCTTCCATCTTTCGATGATTTTTAAATATGAAATATGTTATATTCCATATAATTCAGATTCATTATCATTATAAAATAAATTTATTTTCTCGTTTCTAAAAAAATTCATTTGTCAAGATACTTAAAAATTAAAGAATCAATACATTTCATATATCATGAAAAAATTCTGAATAATTTATTTTCAACCATTCGGATACTATAATATATTATTGACACTATTTCGAAAGTCTTTCTCTTGAAAAAAGAAACTTAAAACTTATTTCTCACATTATCTCCAACTCTTATTTAATTTACTCGTTATCGTTCCTATTATTATTACAACTTATTCTAATTTCCAGATCGAAATTCTGCTCCAATCAAAAAACAAAAATATATCTCTCCAAGGATATCTCAACGCATCGAAACTGACCTCTTCATTCTTGACGCGCGAATTAAATTGATTGATGAATAAAATTCGATCGATCATAATATTAAAAATACGCACATTAAAACTGCGACTTGGACTTTTCTACACGCTAAATTCCGGCTAATAGCGTGAAAATTGTTTGGAAATTGTTCGAAAACCGCGCAATTAACAATCCACGTTCCATTTCTGCTCACGTATACATACGCGTAACCGCGAATATTACGCACATATGCGTTCAGATATGCGTGCGATGTTACAGCACCGAAGTGTTATTACAATCGGCTGGTTTGACGTATGGTTTCATATATGGAGGGATATCTTACCTCAGGATCTGGACCAAGGCACTGTTCCAGCACCGGTAATTAGTAGGCAGGTAGTATACTCGTGTATCCATACAATCAGAGAGAGAGAGGGAGAGGGAGGATTCAGGCTGAAGTGAGAAAGTACGATACTACCCTATATTTGCATAAATTGGTCGAGGCTTAACTCAGATATAGACAGGATGAAAATAAACGAGCTTCTAATTATAATCGTCGAAACGGGTGTTTTAATATTAACAAATAGGTATGGAGGGGGGGGAAGGGGAAATGCAAGGAAAAATTTCAAATTTCAAATTGTAATATTACGTGTGATATATAAAAGTTTGGTTATTAACGAATTTTTAGATCGTAAAGCCGGTGAAATGGTATCCTAATTGCGAAAGTTCATTCAAATTCTGCGTTGAAATGTAGATAAAAAAAAAAAAAAAAAAAAAAAAAAAAAAAAAAAAAAAAGGAAAGAAAAATTAATAAGCGAGATATCTCGTCGAGATGGAATTAAATCTGGATGTGAGATAAATAACAGAGGAAATAAATAACGAAGAAAAATTGCTTTCTGTGATTAGTTATTTAACGTGTAAAATCTGGATTTAATCGACCAAGTTTTGGAAATAATTATCGGTAATTAACGCATTCCGATTTTGATGAACTTTTTCTTTTTTTATTAAATATTTAAATTTAAATATCAAAATATTTCAAAATTTAATCACGTGTGTAAATTAAAGTATATATTCACAGGTTAAACAATATATTGTATCGTGAGCATTACAGGCTGGCCACGCTTAAGAGCTTCGAAGGATTGATTTTAAACAGGTTAAAACAAACCTGAAAAATGTTTCAATAAAAGAAATGTCTTCCTCATCTAACGTAATAAACTTAAATTGCTTACAATTCGATAAACAACCCATACATATTTTTGTACAACAACTTTTGTATTTGCTTTCTACAGAATCAACCTTCCTCTTCTCACGAATAACATTCCACTTATGTTATTCGACGATAAAAGTACATTTACCGACGAAACAATTCGCGGATCGTTGCTATTATCCTCAATTAATAACCACTTATTTATTCTAATGTAATGCCAACAATTTTCCACTCAAGCCAAATTACATAATACCATGTATTCCGTGGCCATTAATTTTTGAAATTCTCCTTATCCAATACAATGAAAAAAGTTCGAGAAACAAATTACTTTCGCAACATCAGCTTTAATCCGGCAACTTTACGTTCACCGACGTTTAATAAACATATATTACGGTATAAGTCAAATAGGAGTAGTTTGGTTCAATAGTTCTCTATGTTTACTCTGGTCGAGTTTCCAGGCTTATCCAACGCGTGTGTGCATGGACCAACGCGCCGTCTGCTATTAGTAATTAGCAAATAGATGGCATACACGTAGAAATACAAGTAACGTTGTATATATACGCGTACATATACGCGTAACGGTTAATCTATTCTGAATCATAATCGCGTGAAAAGCAACAAACGTGTGTCCATTGGTATGTTTCACCGGGATGCCGTCAATTCTGATGTGATCTAATTAAATCTGATCACCGGTGATACACGTTCAATTGTTCCTTCCTGAAATGTTATCCACCGATGGAAAACTCGATGGACGATTTCTCTTCTCGAAAAGTGATTCTTTGAAATAAATTTCTTGAGATCGTCCCCTTTTTTTGGGGGAGGGGGATCCAGCAGAATAAAAAATTCCTTGGCCAAAAAATTAAAATTATTCAATTTTTCAACTTTTTGAAATTGCTCGATGTGGATAAATAATTCATAGTAGAAAATTTCTGGATGTTTTGCATCAATCTTGATTAAATTCTCAAGAGAGAGAGAAAGAGAATTCGTATATATTCAATAATATTGTTGAAATTAAACGATCTCTCGATGACGTTCATCTACCTGTAATTCTCGAAAAAGAAGAAAAGAAGAAAAACGCAAAAAAAAAAAAAAAAATGAATAATTCTCGTAACGCAGAAAAACGTGCAATTTGGAACGTGGTAAGAGCGGGACCACCAATTTGAGAGAGAGTTAGAAATAATTGGAAGAAAAAGAAAAAAAAAAAAAAAGAAAAATTGTATTTAAATAATTCGTAACACGAATTGCCGAATTTGACCACAAGCTTATAGGCTTTATTAGGAAAAACTTTTTGCCCGTGTAAACGTTAACAAGAACGTTTCTCAGAGAACAAAGGACATTCCTCCTCCTCTCCCCCCGCCTTTTAAAAGCCTTTTGTCTCTTTGCGAAACGTTTGGCGATTAATTAACCGCGATGCAATTAACATGCAATATATAGCGGGTTTTTGCTGGAATAGCACTTAATCATCTTTTATCGTCGTATCGTCGTCACGCTGTTTGCTCCCTGTCACTCCACGTCCTCAAACAAGCCCCCGTGTAAAAGCTTTGATGCGCGGATTCCGGAATATCATTCCATCGTCGTCGTACAAACAATTGTATCTCAGAGGCTAAAGAGGCCTTCTTCCCAACTGAAGAGAATTGAGAGATGGATTTTTTACCTGGGCACAATTGTTGTATCGATATTAATAATAATGTTTACAACGTACGAAATGTTCTTTTTTTTTTTTTTACGACACGTTTTAAGCAAGAGAGATTTATTATAGATAATAATAATTTTATCAAGATGAGAATTTAAAAATGTTATTATTTTTATTATGAAAATTAATTTCATAGAGCTTCATCGAATTAGTTAGTAAGTGATACAAGTGATTCATTTTTTGAATGGATAATAATATTGTAAATTTATGCAAATATTTTGTGTTGTGTCGCCATTTTTGGAACTTTAATTCTGACTCGATCTTTGATGAATTCATTATGAATGTATTTAAATAATTAACATTTTCACAATGAAAATGTGATAATCGATGTCTCTGCGATTTAATCTATTCTTTCTTCCATATAGTATAAATATTTTTTTCTCACTCAATTTTTGAAATCAATACGTTCAAATTGTCGAATATTCAAGATTATTTTCCTCCTGGTTTCTTTAATATATCGTATAAAAAGAAGAGAGCGGCGAAACTCGTCAATTAGACGAATGTTTAATTCCTTCGAGTTCCAAACGAAGTATCAGTTATCTATCAGTTTTAGGATACAATCGGGTCGAACTTTTATAATTGACTCGGATAAGAGATGGTCCATAACTTGAGAAATATGCCACCAAGTTTATTTCCATTTAAGAATCATTTAACGAGTTTAACGAGTTCCAACAGAAGAACGAAATTGTCGTTTCGCAGAATTACAGGAAGAATTTTGACGATTTCTTTATGCGTTTAAGACTTGTCGTTAAATTATGACGATCTGTGGATAAAATTCTTCTGGCTGACGTGAGAAATGATCGAATTTATCAATCGATTTAGAAAAATTTTGTATAAAATTAATAAAAGAAATTTTAACGAGATAAATTTAGAATATTTTTTCATTTATTTATTTACGTGTTTCGAAATGCTGAATTAACGATATTTTATGCAAAGAGCGTGTAAATAGCTACATATTTCAACATTTTTAAATACGAAATTTTTTATCTACCTTCCTTCCAGTTTTTCCAAAACCATAACTTTTTTCACAAAAGTCTATAAATATTAAATCGTAATAAAATGTTATTTCCACAATTTTTAAAATATAAATAAAAAAAAAAAGACTTCCACTCCCTATACCATCTCATCGTTTCCACACGAAGCTCATTTCTTCGTAATATAATTTAATAAAAATACAACGAATTTATAAAAAAAAAATTGTAATCCAATTGGATTAAAATATCGAACATCGTTTCTCTTCACCAAAAAAAAAATTTCCTCTCATTAATTCATCTTCATAAACCAGCTTCCATATTGGCTTCCAAGAAATTTTTTGAAAAATTGGAAAGCGGTTAATACGCAGAACTAGCGGATCTAAAACTAAAATTTCGGCAAGCAACGTAAGAGTCAACTGTTCGAGTGCCAGAATCGGAGAAATGGATTGGACTTTTAAATCCGAATGATTCTCGTCGAAGAACGACCCCAAGTAGAAGTAGAGGTTGATTTTACGACAAACTAATTTACGAGGATTACAAGGGCTCGAGGAACGAAGGGAGGAAAAGCTTTTCCCTATAAGCTACATTCGACAACGAAGATAGTTTAAATCTATTTACGATCTGATCGAAGAGATCGATGAACAGGGTTATTTGTTAATCCTTTAACCTGCTATTTAATCGCGGGAGAGGAAAATAAGAAAACGAAGGAATATTCGATATTTTCATGGATCATATAAATTTGTGTCTTTATATAATTTTAAATCTAAATTTTAAAAAAAGGATAAGTAGATAATTTTTAAAATCGTATGAAATCGTATAAATTTGTGTCTTTATATAATTTTAAATCTAAATTCTAAAAAAAGGATAAGATAGATAATTTTTAAAATCGTATGAAATGATTTTTTTTCTTTTTGTCAAGTAGAATGTTATTACAATTGGAAAATAAATAGGAGACATCGCCAATGCGAAGTTTAAGAAAATTCAATTTTCATTGGCATCATATTTACGTATATCTCGAGAGCTGAGAACGAAAAATTGTACGTTTAATTGTACAGTGTTGTAAGTTAACTATTGAGCCATGTTGCCAAGATCATCATTCTGAACAATTTTCCTATAAACACGACTATTTTAATCTTCGAGATATTTACAGAAATATATTTACTATTACGTACACCGAATGTTAAATATTTAATTATATTTGTTTAAATAACACAACTATATAACTATGAATTACATTTAATTGTATACAATATGTACAATTGCTGTCTTAGAAATGTACAATTTCTTTCAGACTTAAACGAATAATTTTAATTTCGATTCAAATAATAATAATAATAAATATAAAATAAAAAATTCGATAGCAGTCTCTTCTTTATTAGAAAATATCGTCTCTCGTGTAACGATATGTAATGGCAAGGTGAGAAACGTTCTTGGACGAGTGAATTGCCGTTACACAGACGTGGAAAGACACGTCTTTGGGCACTTAACAGTTAGTCCCGTTGAATATTCGCCACGGTCGGGACCTTCGAAACTTCCCCTTCCTCCTTAAAAGCGTAAATTTCAAGTGGGTCATGGAAACCGACCTGGCCGAATAATCGTCTGGAAAATGAGAGAGAAGCAACGAAAGTGTTCCTCCTTGGTCCCTCACGGGCACAAAGTTCGTTAATTTCTCTCTCGATCGTTTTTTGGATTCGGCCATTCCTTTATTCCCTTCTTTCTTTCTTTCTTTCTTTTTTTCTTTCTTTTTTTCTTCTTCTTTGGATAATCGAACGATGGAAAATTCAGGCGTGTTCCATAATTTAAAGAGCGCGGGTAATTCTTCTTAATGTACTTTTAATGCGACTTCGTGCTGATCTTTCTTTCATGAGCCGTGATTAAGGGATTGTGGCGCTGTTACGTTTGACGCAACATGGAGGGAAGTTGTGCAAGAGGGGAATAAACATCGCGAAAAATTTAATTTCTCTTCGAACGATGAGAATCCGTTATTTATTCTTCTATATCGGTTTGTATCAAGAATATTTCGATCCCTTTATAGTTTTATATACAAAGAAAAATTTTTAACTTTCTCAAATTTTTAACTTTTGTCGATTTTTTAATATCGCATCGTTTTCCAAATATTTTGTTTCGTGATTGATCGGATACAACGAACTCGAGATTAAAGTTGTAACACAATTTTTCATTCGAGAATAGTATTACGATCAAGGTACACGAAAGTTGTAATAATTTTTTATTTTTTAATCGAGCAGATATTTTAACAAACGGAAGGTTCTGCTTGATAAGTTATAGTTGCAAGGAAAAATAAATTGCACGGGAACAATAGTTTCAAAGCACTTTGCAACTTTTCTTGTAACTCTCGATAATGTAGCTTAGTAACTCGAATCGATCAAAAATTGAATTGTGGAACGGATGTATAAGATTTGGAGAATTAAAATCAAGTTATGAGCAGGATAGTCTATGCACTATTATTTCTAAATTTATTATTATTTATTTCTAAATTTATTATTAATTAAGTATTCAAATAAATTTATTATTTGAATTATTTATTTATTTTATTATGAATTATGAATATTTTATTATGAATTATTATTTATTTGAATTTATTATTTAAGTATTCAAATTAAGTATTCAAATATTTTTTTTTTCTACTTCTTATATAAATTTTCTTAATTTATTATAGTATAGTACTTGTTTGGAGAATGAATTGGATACTTTATGCAATGATGTACGAAAATATTTTTATATATATATATTAAATTTCCTATTATTTAATAGTACTTTCATACAACTACTAAAATTTGAAAAGAGTATGTGCAAATATTCATTGTAAATTTTTATGAGAAATAAAATTTAATAAATCCAATTTCAATTTAGTAACTATATGATAATTACCAACTTCATAAATCAATAAGAATTTTTTAATTTTTATGGGATAATAATTTTAAATAAATTATTTTGGAACTTACTTAATCAGAAATTATATTTTTATTTATTATATAATATTTTATATTTTAATAGTTGCATGAAAGTGCTATTAAATAATAAGAAATTTAATACATGTACTTTGATTCAATCAACAAATATCTCTATAAATAATACAATATACAAATATCTTTCAATTTTTCCAAGCTTTCTAAGCTTTGATAAAATTTCAAGTTTCCAATAACACAATTGGAAAAAATGAAACATCAGAATCGCCATCTCTAAAATATCCTCCATTAAACGTTAAATTATTCCCTACGATATATCGCTCGATGATTCGCGATTATTTATTCACGACTGTTTTTTTTCCAACGACGACCTCCAAATGACGAATAGAAAATTAAATTTGACGAGAGAGAGAGAGAGAGAAAGAGAGAGAAAAGAAGAAACTTTTGAGACAGAGAGTCTACAGTTATTTACAGTGCCCTTAAAATAAAGTGGTTGGCTGGAGGGTACAAAAAGTCATTAAAGTTTCACCGGAATCCCGGCGCAAGTTCACCGAGCCCTGTGTGTATTTATAGATGCGTGGTCGTGCACCTATCATCGCAGAATTGATAAGGAACGATCTAGTTTAGCTTGGAACGAAAAGAATTTTGTTTGTGCGCGGCCGACAATGGGCGGCAAATCTGGTATCAACGGTGGAACGATTTCGAAACTTCGTTAGGTCGTCGAGTTGTGAGGAACGTCTGTGGCTACGAGAATTTGGAGAAAAATATTTCTGAAAAGGATTTGCCTCTCTCGAGCAATTTTTCATCTTGGCGGGGTGGAAGTCTTTTGGAGGAGCAATTGCCGTTAGTGAAAATGAAGAATTTCGTGTATTAATTCTTGAATTAATTAATTCGTGGAATTATGGAATTATTTATAATTAATAATTTTGTTGTTGAGTGTATTAGTAAGTTTTTATTTTATTTTAAGAAAGTTCGATTCACTCGTCAAGATTTTTCTTCCTCTTCCTCTTTTATCGAACTGTATGGTTTAAAGGAAAGTGATGATCAATTTAAATTCGATTAATTTTTATTAATTAATTAAGTTGAGTGAACTGGATGAAAAATGATTCAGAGTCATAAGATCCTCGAGGGTCAATTTTCCTTTGTACAGTATAATAATAATGTCACAATTTTCTTTTTTTTTCTTCTTTCATTTAGGCCACTTCCAGAAGAGATGAATCACTTTTTCTTCATATTAAATTATAATTAATGGAAGTTCTTGTTTATAATACAGTATAATAGAAATTATATTATATTTTTCCTATGAATGAATTATTAAAATAATTATAATTTGGAATCAAATAATTTATGCACAATTATCTGTTTTCTTTCAATATTCTAAATCTTCTAATTCAACTAGCTTATTTTTAAATATTAAATGAATCAATTTGAAATTAGTTACATAAAAATTAAGATTTTTTGTAATTATATTTGTATGCAGAAAATTTTAACAAGATATCCACTTTTACATTTAATAAGGATGAAATAAGAAATTTGTACACTTAACTCCAATTAAAAAGATAAATCTAATCAAACTTTTGCTTAGTAAGTGTAATGTAAAATATTGAAATAAATTAATAATATAATATTAATTATAATATTAATAATATCAAAGATTTATATTTAGAACATATTTCTCACAATATGTTCTAACTCTATAAATCGATTTCTTTTAATCGTTTACTTAAAAAAAAGCTCTCTTATGGAATTTTCCAAATTATAGAACACATCACAAAACCGTGTTATCCTCCACGATTTCACTCGAGAAGAAAAACCGAATCGATACTGTACCCTCTTGAAACTTTCCAAAACGAGCAACGAGATTCCAAAATCCAACACCATTGAACACCAAAATTGCGATTGGAAGGGAAAACTGTACGGAAACTGTCGTACAGCGAAAGCTCGACAAAAGTTTCTCTTTCTTTTTTTCTTTTTCCACAACGCTGTCCTCCTCGTGGATCCCCTTCGTGGAGCCGGCTCGTGTCCCTCTTACGAAGTAGCCATCTTCTGTGCGTGTTCAAGCTGTGAATTCTTCGCTACGCTATTAACACCGCGTCACGAATTCTTTTTCAGCCGTACACGTGGTTAACAAGCCTCGAAAACAAGCACCTTCGCGAGCACCAGTACGCAACAATGAATGGACAAAGGGAAGAAATCCTATTCCGGATTTTAATCTTCTTTCCCCGGTGCTAATTTTATTTTAATTGTGAATAATATTTAATTGTGGTTATGTGATCGTGGCTGTTTAAAAGGTTTCGATTTAGAGGATTAAAAATTTCAGTGGATACGGTCGTCTCCAATGGATATTCGTTCTTATAAATTTCTGGATAAATTGGAGGGGTGGTTGAGGAAAATAGGATAATGAAGATTCTACGTGTATTCGAATTGAAAAAGGAGAAGGAGAGGGGGAAGATTGTTTTCGATTGTGGAATTGCATTCTGTGACAGAGAAATGGGAATGGTTTTGTAATGTTTGAGAATATTCATTTTTGAAGAGAATTGGAAGGAATTTTTATCTTTAGAAATATTCTTTGAATTCTTGAATCTTATTCCTTATTCTATTAACAGTTGTAATATTTTTCTCTATTTTTTGCATTATGAATTTGTTGGTGTTTCAAGATGAATATTTAAATAATAGAATGTAAATGAGCAAGTTTTAATATTATTAAAAAAATGTAATTTTTATTGGAATAGTAAAAAAGAATTTTTAATTATTCTCCTTTTTATTTATCATTTGAAATAAAATAAAGAAATAGAATTTTTCATTATTCCATTTTTATCGTGTAGACACTTATGAGAGCATAAAAATATGTGCTGTGTAAATATTTGTAGGGAATGATTGAGTTGGTTAGAGAAGCTGGAAAGACTGAATGCTTGAGATTAGGATGGAAGAAAAGTAGATAGGTGGTTATCCAAGATTTTAGATAGAGGAAATTGTCTTGAGAATATAGTAAGTAAAGTAAAAGAGAAAGAAACACAATTGTTGAGATTGCATTAAATTAAATTTTTTTTTGAAATTATTACACATTAATAACAAAAAGCATGAATTTATTGATTATTTTTTTGTAATTCATCAATGAGTAATTTTAATCTATATTTTATTTATCGTGCATTTGATATATAAATATTCCTATTCATAAAATTTAATTTTTTTTCAAAATATAAAAATTATTCTGTATTTTATAACCATTAACTCTTATTATCATTATTGTATATCAGTTCAATTCTAGCCACCCATCTCACTATGTATTATATTATTCTGCATCTGATCTCATTTCTTTAACCGAACTAAATATCTCTCTAAACTTTCTTATTATATTTTTAATCAGAAAATTTGCAACTTATAATATTCTTAATCTCTTATCATATTAAATAAAATATCTACAACTATCTGCAAATTATAATTATTAATATTTAATTTTTCGTCTAATAACAATTGTAACTTTGCATCATAAAATATGATAAAAGAACAAAGTGTTACAATATAATGTTATTTCAACAATATTATTTTAACAACAATACATCTACGATTCCGTCACGTGTATTTGCATTCACTCGAGTTGCTTTTATTTATTTACAAAAACTTATGCAATCCTTCAGCGAAAAAACTCGAGTCAAGACAGAAGAAATTTATCTTGAAAAATAAGCTTCGACCTATATTCTTCCTTTATCTTCTTTTCCATATATATACATCCTCGAAAGGGTGAACGTTCTACCTTCTTCCAAATTCAAAAATTCCAAAATTCGCGACGGTTATAAATCACGAAGTCACGTAAATAACCCATGTTTCCATTCCGTCCACCACTTCACAAGATCAAACTTCGAAACTACATTCATCGAGGAAATCTTATTTACTATTTACCACTTCGCCCAATTCGAAACTTTTCGACAACAGATCAACGGATCAATCAAGTATAAGCATCACGTTACACGGTGCTCGTGGCCGTCATTTAATTATTCTCAAGTTTGTGTTTCGATACAAACTGCTGGAACACTAATAGCTGCAACCGGTTTCGAAACTCTGATACCTAACTAATGGTATACCTGATTCTGGCAATCGTTTAATTTAACGTGACGATTTCTCAATGCCAGCTTTTCCAAATCTATTATTTCATCGTTAAAAAAAGCTTACGTTATATATCGTACGTGTTTCCTTTTTTCCACAAAATGAAGGCAAATATTACGTTGTGTTCGTTATTTTCACGATAGATTCGTTCCTTTATGGGCACGAATTAAATGTAAATTTCTTTCTTTGAACGAAAGGAAGGGACGAATATTCGTTCTTTCTTTCTTCTTCTTTTTCTTTAAATTGAGATTTGAAAAAAAGAAAAAATAAAAGAACGATGAAATTGAATTTCGAAGTATACATCGACATCTAAAAGGGGATATTTTAATAAAAGGGGTGATGTATATGCAGGATATATTAATATTCGTGGGACATCCTCGATGGATCGAAGCTTTCATTCATCTCTAATGCAAACTTAAATTGCCATTATAATGCCAGACCATGGATTTTATGCAAAATCAAATTTTCCTTTTTTTTTTTTTACTGACTAGAGAAACGGAACTCGAATACAAATTCCTTGTTTTTCTCTATACCTGCTTACAACTCGACAAATAAACCTCGAACCCTTTCCTTATTTTCTTATTCCATTGTTATTTCTCCCTTTCCTTATGTATGTTATCTTCAATGAAATATTAAAAATTATCTAAAATATTATTCTCAATGTATGTTATCACACGTGTAAATGCACATATTCAGACCATATTCCACGGCTCAAAAATTGATACAAGCCAGACTCTCGAAAGCCGCTTCCTTGGTGGTCACCGACCAAACGTTGTTAACCATCCACAGAGAGCGAGAGCGTGAGTGTGGTAGGCCTGGCTGTATTGCTGAGGCAGCTGAGGCGTGCAAATGAGAAAAGGAGAGGGATGATCCGACGCCCATCCCCCTCTCCTCCTAACTCCAATTTGAAACGAAACTCTGCTGATCTCGCGCGAAAAAGAAAGATGAACGAAAGGGAAGGGGGGGATGGGCTGGAAACGCCCTCCTCCCCTCACCCGTAGACAGGTAGACAGTGACGCATGCTCATTGATCTCATTAAACCGAGTGGCCTGGACGATCGATGGACGGTTGTTATTTGGGATTGAATGCGGTTTCCCTGCCCCCCCCTCGCGTAATTCCCAGAGAAAGCGAGGACCGATGCAATTTTGATCCACCTGTATCCAGGGGATTAAGGGAGAAATAAGATCGGGGGAGAGGGACTCGTGGAATGGAATGTTGGGTAAAGTGTACGAGTATCCCCGTTTAACGTTTCTCAGCTTCTGTGATGGGATTCGAGTTCGATATGTGCTCACGTGAAACGAAATGAATATATATATATATTGCAAAAAATATATATATATTGCAAAAAATATATTTTTTTACGTTTATATTATTATGGGCAAGTCTTCAAAAGACATGGAATTGATAAAAAAGAATAATAAAAAAAATAACCAACATATATGAAGACCAATCTGGATCGGATTCTGATATAAATTACGCAAGCTACGAGGAAGAATTTGACAATATAAACGAAATTATATATATATATATATATATCACTAGATTTATGGAACTCGTCAATTTTTTCACGGGTTTTGGATTTTATGCATAAAAATTCTGAATATGTAAATATTATTTTTTAAACATTATATATTGGTTTTTGATGATACAATGCAGCAAATATATATTTCTATTCGTTCTGGAACATTTATATTTTATTATTTCTAAATGTTATATACCTATTTTTTACGAATATCCGTCAATTTTACGGGTTAATTTAATAGATCAATTATTGCGAATTAAGAAAAATGAAATAACAATGGAATAAGAAAAAGTAACCAAGCAAATGATGACTGTTTAGCAATAAATACGTAATCAAACAAGTTGTTTATAATTGTGATATGATAACAAATAATCAACGGTGAATTTTGCAAAGAAAAGTGATTTTTGTGAATCTATCTTATTATTTAATATAAAATAAATAGATTTACGTGAGAGATAATTTCAATTATGTTTTGTAAAAAAAAAAATAAGTGCTACTTGGAAGCTTAGCAAAAATTTATTAAGTGAAGATTTGAATTTTTTGAAGATATTTTCAAAACCTATCCAAAAAAATATATTTTTTTACATTTATATTATTATGGGCAAGTCTTCAAAAGACATGGAATTGATAAAAAAGAATAATAAAAAAAATAACCAGCATAAATGAAGACCAATCTGAATTCTGATATAAATTACGCAAGCTACGAGGAAGAATTTGACAATATAAACGAAATTGAAGATTCTGACGACAGGGAATGAAAATTATCACAATACCGTAAAAGAAAAAGAATGAGTATTATTTCAGATATTGAAAGCGAAAGTGAAATAAAGCATGCTGATAATGAAGAAAATAATGTGAGAGCAGGATCCCATAGATAGCCCCTTCATGTGTTTTATAATTGTTTTTAGATTTGGTAGCCATCAAGCCTGGATTATTATACAAAGAGACCACTGGAGTAAACAAAATTCGAAAGAATTTTCTCTTTCAATTAGCTGAAGAATTGAGCAGTGACCATCACGACGAACAAAATACTAGCTTCGATTCACTGTCTGGGGTCTGACTATATTTGCATTAAATCTAACAAGTATGTATGCGGAAAGTATACATCCAAGATTGAGTTTACATGTAAAAAATATATTGAAGACAATAATAAATAAAAATCTATGGATTTTAAATAAATAGTTTACAAAAAAATTGCATTTTAATATACCCATCAAAAAGACGGATTTCGATAAAAAAAGATGTATAGTCAATGTCCATAAATCTATTGATATATATATATGTGTATGTATAGAAAGAAAAAAGTTTCACAAGATTATATATTCAAAATATACAGGATTCGAACAAAAGTGTTTTCTTATTTATGAATATAACTTTGATATTTGATATGATTGAATTTAGAACAATAGTTAATATATCTCTGTTAAAGTCGAAACTGGTGAACGACTTCGAACATTACACAAATGGGGTGCCTGATGTTACTGTTCCAAGAATCACGTACTATCGTAGGACTGTATATTCGTTTATATTATGAGCTCTGAGTGAACGAATGATACTTTGACTCTTTGCGGCTAACTGACGATTCTAACTATATTTTGATGTGCGCTGTATCCTCGTCGAATTCTATCTTCTCTAGTTTCTATTTCTATATCAACTCGATTGTTTTGGTTTTTCCTCCGATCCTTGCTTTTCGGGAAAAATGCACACAGAGAGGGGTTGGAGGGACCAATGGTGAGGATCAAGATCTTTGCGCTCGCTTCATCCTTCATGACGTGCAAGTGTGGCTCGTGAAATAACCATTGCTGTGATATATTTGTTTAAATTACAGATCAGGAAAACGTTAGGAAAAGCCATGCTCGCTCATAAATTATTGTCAGGCCATCGAACTGTCGAAAACAAAGTCATATTTTCAAGTTCACATAAACAGGATTTATTATCAAAGCAATGTATTTCTTACGTTCCTTTCTTCGTACAACAACAAAAAGAAAAAGAAGAAGAAGGAAACGCTTACATCTTTTATATCCATTTCACGTCGTTTTAACAATCGTCAAAAAGTAAAAATCAGTGTAGCTCGTACTTGGAAGACTATTTACAGATTCGAGCATCGATCACAGTCTATAATACACTTACACTCTCTCCATTAAAAAAAAGAAAAAAAAGGGAAGGAATATATCGAGGGGGATATCTATAATACACTTACACCCTCTCCATTAAAAAAAGAAAAAAAAGGGAAGGAATATATCGAGGGGGATATCGATTTCTCGAAAACTCATTTCGACCGGTCACCTCTCGCAAGGAAGGGAAACTTGATCGGGGTTTTTGGAGCGCGAAGCTTTGGGTCGTAACATTTGGACAAGAAACAGCCGGGCAGGGGAGGGTGATGCGTGAGGGTGAAGAAGACAGGAGGATCCCCTCGAAAAGGGCGACCTCCTTGTTTCTTAGAACAGTGGCGGACACCTATTCGTTAACTCTCTCTCCCTCCCTCCTTGCGGAGAGCTGGAAGAACGTAACAAAGGGGTGGACGAGGATGGAAAAGTCTCCAGTGTGTAATTACTGGCTTGAATTCTTATTACCCGACCACCGCACTCCCTACAGGCCTGTCCTCGCGTTTGTCTAACTCCCCGTCACCCTCCCTCCTGCTATGTGATCCTTTACGATCCTCCCCCACTTTCGCAACTTGTTTGCGATCGTGGGTAAATTAATTTACGGGGTAAATCACAGTTAGGAGGAAGTGGAACGCGATACGTTGCATTTGTTTTAAGTCGTCTTTTAAGCTGGAGTTATTAGAGATATTTATATCTGATTTTGTTCAGAAGATCTAGGAAATAAAAATAGTTCTGACATGTCTATGTCGTGGCAAATTTTATAAATTTTTATATACTTTGTTTCTTAGATTAGTACAAATGATACTGATTTCATGGGTAAAGCAGAAAATTTCAAATATTTCGAACATTTTAGAAATGTGAGAGTAAAAAAGAAAAAATGGAATATTGGCTAATCAAGAATACAAAAAAAATACAAACTTTGAGTATTTCAAAATAAGTAAAAGAAATAAGAAAAATATTTAGAGAGAAAACATATCTGGAACTTAAGCTGCTCTATAATCTCGTGAATAGCAGAAAATTAATCTATTTTGCAATGTGTGAAGAAATGATTAAAAAATAAATCAATCATGAGAAATTATTCGTGTTTAAAAGGATTAAAATGAAGGATTCAAGAAAAAAAAAAAGAAAAAATGGAATATTAGCTAATCAAGAATACAAAAGAATACGTACTCAAACTTCGAATATTTCAAAATAAAAAATATAAGAAAAATATTTAGAGAGAAAGCATGTCTGGAACTTAAGCTGCTCTATAATCTGAATAGCAGAAAATTAATCTATTTTGCAATGTGTGAAGAAATGATTAAGAAATGAATCAATCATGAGAAATTATAAATTATATTATAATTCGCGTTTAAAAGAATTAAAATGAAGAATTCAAGATAAAAAAGAATAAATGGAATATTGGCTAATCAAGAAAACAAAAGAATATATATTCAAACTTCGAATATTTCAAAATAAAAAATAAAAAATATAAGAAAAATATTTAGAGAGAAAGCATGTCTGAAACTTAAGCTACTCTATAATCTCATGAATAGCAGAAAATTAATTTATTTTATGCAAAGAAATGATTAAAAAATGAATCAATCATTAGAAATTATAAATTATATTATAATTCGCGTTTAAAAGGATTAAAATGAAGAATTCAAAGATAATCAATCAAGAATACAAAAGGATAGGTACTCAAATTTAGAATATTTCAAAATAAGTAAAAGAAATAAGAAAAATATTTAGAGAGAAATGGAACTTAAGCTACTCTATAATCTCGTGAATAGCAGAAAATTAATTTATTTTATGCAAAGAAATTATTAAGAAATGAATCAATCATTAGAAATTGTAAATTATATTATAATTGGCGTTTAAAAGGATTAAAATGAAGAATTCAAGGATAATCAATCAAGAATACAAAGGGAACTCAAACTTCGAATATTTCAAAATAAGTAAAAGAAATAAGAAAAATATTTAGAGAGAAATGGAACTTAAGCTACTCTATAATCTCGTGAATAGCAGAAAATTAATCTGTTTTGCAACGTGCGAAGAAATGATTAAAGAATGAATCAATCATGAGAAATTATTCGCGTTTAAAAGGATTAAAATGAAGGATTCAAGGATATGGATAGGAAGTGGAGCAACGGCAACAAAAGGAGGAACGAGTCCTCGGCGAATTGTTGGAAAATTATGACACGTTTATGAACGCGTAGCGCGAGGACAGCGCGCGAAAAAGCATTATCGAAAAATTTCTGGTGTGCAATTGATGCCTTGAGTTCTCATTACTCAACGCGGGTATTCCCCACAGGCCCTGTCAGACATTCTTTCACGTTTTGAAAGACAGTGGAAGACAGCGACACGCCGCGTTTTTGATTACATAGAATTTAATAACCTACGAACGCCTGGTGGATGGGCTCTTTGTTTCGTGCAACATCTTCACGCATTTTATTCGTAAATCATTGTCGTTGAAAGGTAAAAGAGGTGTGCTTCTAAAAATCATTTTTAGAATCTGAAGATTTTTTTTTTAAACTTTTGATGTAGAAATAAATTCTACATAATCCAATAATTGTAAAAATACTTTTGAAAATATCTCTTAATGGTTAAAATTGTTTCTAAATCTTCTCAAATTCATGCAGAGAAATCAATTATCCGATTATACGTACACATAGAGAGGGAAGAGTATTATTTTTATTGCGCAAAATTTATATTATAATAAATGTCAGTTGAATTTAAAAATAAAAGGGGAAAAAATATATTTAATATTTCACAGTTTTTTTTCTATCTATTCAAATAAAAAAAGAGCAGAAGGGAAACATAATAAATCACGTTTTTCATGTTTTATTAGTGGAGAAACTTTTAAAAATTCGATATAGCCATCGATCCGTGCTATATATAATATTGGAAAAACTGTATTTACACTTTTAAATATTTCAAAACTTCGTGGATGTGTCAATTAATTTTTAAATCGTTAATGTCTTTGAAACTAATATTCGATATCGAAATTAAAATATCTCTCATGTTTCTCTCTAAACTGCTTCCTCTATCAATTGCGTTAAAATTCACATCGAAGAAGACTTATTTTTCCATCCACTTCCTTTCATTTAACCATTTAACTTGACGAATCTTTGCTCGTTGATTATATCACTCGAATGACACAAAGAGCGAATTGATCGAAGGACAAAGGACGATTCTAATGAAATTAAAGAAATTAACAAAAGTTAAAAAAAATTTTACACGTTCAAAATTCCAAAAAGTGGTCACAATTTCACAATTCCGACTCTCTTCGACGATACATTCCACTTCGTATTAGAATTTTATCCAATCCGTATCACGCGCAATCCCTCCCTGATGATTAAATCGTTCCATCGTTATTTTATCCTTCGTTTAATTGGAATGCAAATGGTGGCGGGAAAATCTGAAAACCGGCCGCGTTTTCCAGTGATATGCAAATGTTCGTGTCCCACCAGGCCTCTCCTCTCTCCTTTTTCTCCATCAAACTCTTTCAATCAGCCCGCCACGAAAAACAGAGCGTAATAACAGGGAATGTTAAATATCTCTTCCCAGAAATCCAGCGGTCAAAATTTAATTTCACGATTGCACGAGTTGCACTGCGGATTTCGCGGTGTATAAAACTTCTATCTATAATGCTCGCAATACACTCTGCGCACACACTTTATAACACACTTTATATCGTTCACTATGTGCAATTTTTTTTTTTTTTTCTAGTTTTTTTTTTCCAGTAATGCTTGAAATGTGAATGCTTGAAATCAGATCAGAATTATTATTGAGTGAATTCACGAGTTGTTTGGCGAAATGAATCGAGATGCGATCGAGATTTCGCGTGTAATGATGTAGAGATTTTCTTTTTTTTTTATTTATTTATTTTTTTTTTTTTTTATCTCTTGGGAAGAATTAATTGATCTTCTGAAATGTGTTCCACGAGTAATATGTTTGATTAATTATTGCAATATTAATATTAATAGTTAAATTTGCAAATTCTTGTATTAAGGATTAAGAAAAAGGTTTATAATTGTGCATTTTATTCTCTTCTTCGAAGAATCAAGAATTCTTCTTTGTGATTATGAGAATGAATAAATGCATGTACATGCGTTAATTGTAACATGCATTCGTTGAGTTGAACGATATACAATTTTTCGTAAAATATCTGATATTATCAGATAGTATTTTTGGGACCAATTGTATGAAATTGATACAATAGGCTGATATGGAATTTCATTTTGAGAAAAATAATTGTCAAAGTTACCATAAATTTTTCATATTTTGCGAAATTTGAAGAATTGGTTTTTCGAAGAAATGAATTAGAAGCAAATATAAAAATAATAATTCGAATAGAGTTCATTTAAGTCAATTAACGAATTTGCAAAAGTTATTAATTAATTTGAAAATAAATAAGCAAGAAGTGAAATTCTTTCCATTATTTAAAATTAACAAATTGAAAAAATAATAATTAAGAAATAATATTTCGTCGATCAAAATTTATATTTCTAAGAATATTAATTACAATGCAATCTTCGATTATCTTCAAAACATTTTAACAATATAGGAAAAGGAATACACGTATAAAAGAGGCATCATTATTAAAAATCTACTTATTCGTGAAAAAATTATTAACTTGGGCGATCTGCTTGATAATTACCTTTATATTTACCAGTTTCACACCAAGAAAAAGACTATTTGCACTCGTGCGGCATTTCTGGTAAAATTTTCTGACTAAAAGTCTCGAAAGAGAGAAGCTGGACGAGTTTCGTTTTTGCTTGGTCATTAACGGAAAAGGAGAGCTATGTCGCGTAAAAGAAAGATTTTCCAGCAAAAAGAGAATACTGTTGATTACCTCGTGTTATTACGGTTATGAAGTATGTAGAATTTATATTTTACGATATACGAATTATACATTTTTAGAAATTTGAGGTAAATAAAGTTTTGTCGTTCTTTTCATGATAAAGATGATAAAAAAAAGAATCAATTATATAGAATTGTAATAAATAAATAAAAGAAACGAATAAAAATTTCTTGATTCGATTCTTATTTTTCTCAGCTTTTTCTTTTTGATTTATTAAAAGATATTTATAGAGTAAAAATGGGTATATTAAAATTTATTTTATATATTTCCTGCATTTTTCTTTAGCGATCACGAAAGAATGGCGAGTTTTTTTTTTTTATTTGTCGCAAAAAAATATTCATCGTTTCACAAAAATAATTCTTGTCAATCTTTATTTTTCAACTGTCAATTGTCAAAATTTGAAACACGAATCTTCCATTTGTGCACGAACATTTTCAGAATTTTCAACGTAACGAACTCACAAATATAAGAATAATATGTAATATTATATTTTTTCTTTCAAAAGAATTGGTTAAACATTGACAATCGCGTTTCCTCGTCGCACGATGAATTATTATTTTCTACAACTCGTCACACGTGGTAAACGCGAGGGAGGAAAATTTGTTATGGGGATTCGATTAATCTTGCTCGACTAAATTTCATGTTCTACGTTTGTAACACGATGTTCTGTCGGCATGAAATTATTGAGTAAGATTTATTTTTCCCGATGAAAAACGAAATAAGAGAATTTAAAAGTCTCTTATTGGTCGTGTAATTTTTTCGCTAAACGTATTTTTAACTCGATATTAATTCGATACTATGATATCATTTTGCTTCATTTCAATTTAATTTGAAGTATTATAATAAGCGATGATAACCGATTAATGTAAATGATACTCTCGATGTAAATGTTGTAAAAAAAAAAAGTTTGTTTATAAATCTAGAATATTTAAATATAATATTTTACGTAACGTCTAATTATTTCCCGACGAGTCACGTATTTGCATTTCCTACGTAAATAAATCATAATTCCACGTTAAATATAAATAACATGTGCGTTGGATATTTCATTTATTTCGTAATTTTGATTTTACCATTTACCTTCTTGTTCGTTATATATCTATATTTAGAAATTATATTTTTTCCTCTCTGTGACAAATAAAAATAAAATTGTGCAATTTTAAATATTGTATTCAGAATTAACAACATTTTTACAAACACTTGTAAAAATTATACCTTGAAAATTCTATCGAATTATTATTATTATTCAATCATTCATTTTTTTTTTCAAATAAAATATAAATAATTTGATCAGAATTATTAATAAACGTAAACACAAGAAATTATTATTGTACGCATTAATTATAATATCACACGATTAAATATACTATTGTTGCGTGTATTAATTATCATACACGTATGTATAATAATACGTTCCCAAAATATTTTTCTAGGATCGAAATTCTGGAAAAACCAAAACGAACGAGATAAAACGAAACAGTTGCGTATAAACTCGTTAAAATCGAAATTTTACGATTTGTATATACGAAGAGTAAATAATTATTCGAAAAAAAAGAGAACAAATCCTATTAAATTATCACAATTTAAACAATGGAAATACCGTATAATTATAACGTTATTGTTATTGTTATTATTATTATTATTATTATTTAGAAAGGTCGGGGTATAAAATATTTTATCCCCCGCCTCCGTTCAAGATTTCTATTTCACCGTCGTCGTCTCTTCCACTTTGATTGCTCATGTGTGATCGCGCCCCTATATTCCTTTGCCCCGTCGCCACTGCGCCACGGCACGACATGGAACGGAACGGAACGGAACGGAACGAGAAAGGCGGGGCGTAAGGGGGCAAACATCGACGAGGCAAAGAAAAATATGAAGTTGGCAGTTCGACTAAACACCGTTCCCGGGATGCAAGATTTCGCCGCCTTCGTCGGTGGAAACGGGGCCAAAAGGAAAGAAGGAAACAGGAATAACTACGTGCCCCTAATGCGAAATCACTCCCCCCCCCTCTCCCCCTCGAAACTTGCGTTTGACGCGACAATTCCGGGACAACTGCAACGCGCAATTCTACGGTGTTGAACAGGTGTTGATATTTTCCAAGATAAAATATTAGGATTTCACAGATTGTCGAAATTAAAACTTTTCGATTCTCTCGATATTTATTTCTTTTTCCTTCTACATTGTAAAATGTTTTCGAGTTTTCGGTGAAAATGAAAGAGGGCAGATCGTTTTACGTAAGCTATATTCGTTTCTTATATTATTTTTCTTATATTCTTATATTCGTTTCTTATATTCGTTATATTCGTTTTTTGTATCAAAAATATGGTTATATGGAAAAATTCATAGAAAAGAAATGATAAATTATTACGAGAGTAACTATTTTTTGAATAGATACATGGATATCGTTTAATCGGAATGATAATGAGCTTTTATAAATCAAAGAATCAATTCGTGATTGGCAATAATAGATATGAATAAAAATTATGAATAGAATTATGAAATAGGATTTGCAAAATGCACATTCCTTTAATATTATACCATACTATAGTATACCATACCATGCTATATTATACTATACTATACTTTATTATATTATACATTATATATATATATATATATATATATACTCTACTATACATACTATAGTATATATTACTATATTATACTATATTATACTACACTATATTATACTATATTACACTATACTATACTATTCTACACTATACTATATTATGCTATATTATATTATACCATATTATATTATATTATATCACTACACTATACTATATCATACTACATTATACTATACCATACTACACTATACTATACCCTACTATACTATAAGTTTCTTTCGTATCACGTTAGAAATGAATAGATAACGTTTAAACGCAACGATAATGAGTTTTCATAAATCAAAGAATCAATTCGTGATTGGCAATAATCGGTATGAATAAAAATTAACTGTTTAATTTAATTTTAAGTAGAAATCGTTGTTGATTACGTGTTGTCGAAAACAGAATAGGGAAAGACACGTTGGCGAAGAGATTGGAAAAGTGTGCGTAACTTCGAGGTGTGCGACTTCTTTCTTTTCGACATCGTTCAGACAAAACTTCTGTTCAAACTTGTCCCGCTTGGTCCACCGTTTTTACATGGTCCATTATCGAAACAGCGCCTATTGTGATCTGCCCCAAGTTATATACAAGAAAGCACTCACGATAGTGAATTAAACTAATGGATAAAGAACGACGTAGAGGTACAAATCAGCGGCAAAGAAACAGAAGAAGCATAAGCTTTTCAAAAATTATTTGACATTTAATAGTTTAATCAAGTGTGTAAATATTATAATAAATTGTGCAAATATGGATGATAATTCGATTATTCAACAAAATAATATTCTCATGTACGTATTCTTTTACATAATAAACATCCAAAATTATTCATCTATAATTAATAATTATTGTATTCATCTATAATTAATATTATTGTATATATAATTAATAATAATTGTTTCAAAAATTCTCTGATTCTTTAATTCGTCTATAATATTTCACAGTTAACGTGAATAACGATTAATAAAAATAATCGTTCTTCGAAAATCACGATTCACAGATTGGAAGAGTGTCATATTAAGAAAACGAACGAAGGAAACAAGGAATTAGATTAAATCAATATACGTCCAATCTCACGAAACTTTCCCTTTTCGTACCATTTTTTCTCCTTCTTTTTTTTTTCTTTTTTTTTTTTTTTATCTTCATACCAAAACGGTGAAAAACGGCGTATAATTTTGCATAAATTCTCGCGAGGGTCATGAATAATATACATTGCTATCAGAACTCTTTGATTACTCCGTTGCATTTCAGATCTAACATGCTGTAAACCCTTTCACAATGGGTTCATTAATATGGATGAGAGAAAAATTTCCTTCGTTGCCTCCCCATTAATTGAAACCATTTGCCCGTTCGAGACAATACCCCTCCCTCCCCCATCGTGCACTTGAAAATTTAATATTTCCCCTCGTTTAACCTGCCGCCAAACTGAAACACGAGGAGGTTAAACGCGGGAAAACAATGAGGGAGGGGAGGGAAAAAAATATGGTAATCCTGTCCTGACGTAAACGTATTCTTCATTCGAACCTTCCTTGCTCCTTGCAATAATGTAAACATCCTTCCTTGTCACACGCACAGATAAGATTTAATGAAATGTTCACGTTCAGCAAACATTATATGATTGAAACGAAATCAGAGATGGATTAAGATATTAAAAAAGAGTGTTCTTGACGGATGAAATAGGAAACGATTTGCAAAATGCACATTCCTTTAATATTATATCATAGTATATTATACCATACTATACTATATTATATTATATTATACTATACTATACATACTATAAAATATTATTCTATACTATACTTTACATATTATTTATATATATATTCTACTATATATATTATACTATATTAATATATATATATTATTATATACTATACTATACTATAAATTTTTTTCATGTCACTTTAGAAATAACTTTAACTGGCTACTATATTATATTACACTATACTATACCATACTATATTATATCATACTATAATATACTATACTATATTATACTATATTATACATACTATAAAATATTATTCTATACTATACTTTACATACTATTTATATATATATTCTACTATGTTACTATATATATTATTATATACTATACTATACTATACTATACTATACTATACTATACTATACTATACTATACTATACTATAAGTTTCTTTCATGTCACGTTAGAAATGACTTTAACTGGCTATTTTTATATAAACTTATTTAGCCCCAGATCTTGCTCTATCCGACTATTATACTTGATCCTGCGATTAAAAAATTTTCTCCACGAAAATATACCATACTATACTATACTATACCATACTATACTATATTATACTATATACTATACAATATATATACTATATTATAATTATATATATATATTATATTATAATATAGTATATATATTGTATAGTATATAGTATAATATATAATAATATAGTATATATTATATACTATAATATAGTATAATATATTATAATATACTATACAATATTATTCTATACTGTACTTTACATACTATTTATATATATATTCTACTATATATTATACTATATTACTATATATATTATTATATACTATACTATATTATATAAGTTTCTTTTATATCACATTAGAAATGACTTTAATTGGCTATTTTTATGTAAACTTATTTAACTCCGGATCTTGCTCTATCCGACTATTATATTGTTTCTGCGATTAAAAAATTTTCTCCACGATAAACGGTTCCAATCCGTAAGCGAAATAAATCAATCTTAAACGACAAATATCGTGTATTCATTACGTATCAAAGAAAAGGAAGAAATCTCAATTGGATATCAAATAAATTAAGAATAATTCTACGAAAGATCTAAAAATATAATTTCTTATTAAATTCTAATGGAGATTCTAAATCACTTTTTCCAATGACGAGGTACGAGTCAATGTGGTTGCGATTATGCTTGCGTATCACAGCGTTGTCTTTTAAATTTCGGTGTCAAAGGCCAATTTAGCTGTAATCATTAATTTGGAACGTCAGGGAAGCGTGAAATACCCTGCTCCTGTGAAACTTCATGCAACCTGAGCTAATGATCTGGATCACGGGATCCTTTGAGACGCGCTATTTAATGCAATTTAATGTCCGCTGGGGTTATCAACGGAGAGGGGTAAACGCCATTTTATAGGAAAATATTCGCCCCCGTGAAAATTTCCGTGTGTCTAGCGCGCGGCAACAAGATCAAAGTTTAATCAAACTGTTTTGGAGTGAAAAACCTATCGCGAGAAGGTGTGATTTTTTTTTTCTCTCTCTTTTTTACGAAAGAACGAGGAGCGATAATTTTACACGCAAAAAGATTATTATGAGAGTTGAATTTGTATTTCGAGAGATAAAANCCTATCGCGAGAAGGTGTGATTTTTTTTTCTCTCTCTTTTTTACGAAAGAACGAGGAGCGATAATTTTACGCGCAAAAAGATTATTATGAGAGTTGAATTTATATTTCGAGAGATAAAACTCGATTCATTTATTTAAGCTTGATTTTTTCATTCAAACAGAAATAGGATTTATATCAAAAATCCAAGAAAGTGAGAAAAAGAAAAACAATTAAAATCAAGAAATTGTCAGAAAATCCGACGATTCCTCCTGTCACAGAGAACAATCACGTATTCTTAACTCTGTTAAACCGCAAACCACTGTCTGCACGACCAACGCCATTCCTCCAACCAAAACCTCAAGGTGTAAATTTATTCGCGGTTGCAAATTTCCCCGATTTCCACGCGACTTCGAATCGAATATACGAATATTCACCATTGAAAATTTCATAATTTGAAAAATGGCATACGATATATTTGAGTTGAATATAAATGAGTTTTTTTTTCTCGCGACAAAAACGCGACAACTCGAAAGAATAACTCGATATCATTGGAAGATTAAAAATCAGGAATCATTCATATGACTGGTATATCTCGTAACGGAATTCGATTTTTGTTCCATCCATTTCCTCTTTGGAGAGACGTTATAACGAGGCAGAAAGTTTTTTTTCATGAAAACGAATATTCCATGTGGAAAACGCAATTTATTTTGATACACTGAAACTCGCGGAAGTTTGTAAATAGTGTGGGAAGGAAGTTGAAAAAAAGCGCACGAGATATGAATGTTAAATAAATAAAATAAAATAAAATAAAAAAACGCCATTGTACGTACGGGATGTTCCATATTCTTTCCTTCTCTTTCCTTTCCTTTCCTCCCCCCACCCCCCCTTTTTTTATTGCTGCCATTCTCCTACCAGAATAATTCCGAAAATATCGGCCGTGAAATATGAACAAGTTGGAAATATAAATTAATATACTGTGACATCAAATACAGGAGGAATGTGGAATATTAAAATCAGGGAATGCCAAATATTTAATAAAGCTTGCTAATCCCAAAGATTCTTATTTCGATATTGGAAATCAATATCGATCCCCTAACGCACCGATACCGTATGAACGTAACAAAATGGAAAGAAAATAAAGTTGATAATATACGCATTTCGTTTAAAGATGAATAACTCAATAATAATCGTGTTCCAGTTTATGATTTAAGATCCCAATTTTTGAATGGATGTGATTATTATCTATCTATGTTTCATGCAGATATTATATTCCATTCAATATCGACTCGAAGAGATATCTCGTGAGCTTGGATATTACTTCAATTTTTTCGATTCGATTAATGTCGAGGTGACTGTTTGAATTTATAATATCTATAAAAATGCGGAGTGTCAATAATTGCTACTTTTATGGAAATTTGTAAATTTATTATTTAAAAAACTTCACGCAAATTATTGGAATTATTGTGCAATCAAATAAACGTTAGTTAGACATTCTTTTCTGAATCCTCGTTAACACAGGATTATCTCTTGTGTATCTGGCCTACCTTTGCAGTTAAGTGTTCGAGGGTTTAAACGGGCAATCCAAAGTGGAGGTAATTGATTCGTCACTTGAGTCAACTTGTTAAATTACTCGTTTAATCTTTGACACGATTGAGGGATGGATAGATTTGTAAACGGTATGAGATGAATTAATTGTTTTGAAAATTAGGAAAGGAGATTCAATAATAATCGTTATGATATTTTCAAGTTGAAATTTAAACTCTTATTTCTCTGTATGGATCAATGGATCTTTTTTCAAAATACAAAAAAAGAATATATATAAAAATAGTAGTTGATCGAATAATTTCATTGAATAATACAATGTAATTATGACAACTCAAAAATCTTTAAAAGAATAGAAAATAGGGCATTTACTGTAGATTTTTAACGAATAAATAACACCTATTTCACTTGACAATTTGCTACAATTTAATGCTTCACAATTGGAGGCTGTTACATTTATAGCAATTAGATGCTTCTATAATATTCATTTAATAATCACAAGTCATCTGGAAATAATTTAACGTCGTCATTTTCAAGAAATAACATTTTCTTTTATGTAAAAATAATATTGAATAAAGAAATTTATATCAAATTTGCAACATATTGAAAGAAATTGAACCTCAACATAATTTTTCACTTTAAAATGTGTAAATAAATTCAATAAACCCATAACCCATTTATCTCCTCATAATCATCAACAATTTTTATCTAACCACTGCTATTAAGTCCAAAAATATGAATTTCTTAAATTTCTTATTCATTTATCCTTATAAAATAACCATACACGATTCTGATTCTTTCCTCCTCATAATAACAAATGAAAACGATGCTCAATTCAAAACTGACAGTCTGCTCACACGGCTCACGCGAGAAACGCCAGGAACACGCCAAAGATGCACTACTACCCCGTGGTAGGGTAACACACACACATACACACACACGCGAAACCCCCTCGCGCGAAATCTGCATAAATCCAACGAGTCGAGTTGGCCGAATTAATCGCACGTTAACAACGCGAGTGTAAATAAATCAATAATTTCATTAAACAGGGGGATAGGAGGGGGGATAGTGGGAGGGAGGGGTTCCGCATCGAGCCACGACCCGTTCCATAAATTATGTCGATTGGCGGGCCGCCAATGATGCGAATTATCGATTGCATCCAAATTCAGAAATATCCAACCACGCGCTCGAGGACGCGTGCCTCGACTCCTCCATTTGAAAATCGGGGGTGCCGTGATTACGGTACGCGGAGGGGGAGGGGGGACGGAGCGTTCTCCGTGGTTTTCCACGCGAACGAGTCACGCGTCCCCCGATGATGGAGATGGCACATTTAAACCGTATTACACCGTGGACGATGGTGCTTGGGACCGCCACGCTGCGACATTTTCAAACTCTATCCGTGATCCGCATGAGGGATATCGGAATATGCTCGGCCACGCTGTGGTCTCGTGTGTGTACCCGGCAAATAAACTATGGCTAGTTTAACACGTTCTGTGTACGTATGGTCAAGAGTGTAATGTGGGGGAAATATTTGGATATCGTGGATATTTTGAATTTTTTGTTTCATCAGAGAGGGGAGAAAATTAGAAGAAGAGGGATTGAATTTTTTGAAGTTGGAAGAAAATTATATATTTATAGTTAATTCTCGTTAAAAATTAATTATAATTAAATATTATAATTATTTATTAATTAAAATTAATTATAAATAATTCTCGTTAAATCTTCGTATATAGAAAAACGTGAGTTGTAGATGATTGAAAATATTTAATCGAAAAAGAGAGATCTGGTGTTCTTCTATCATTCTTTGGAGAGAGGATTTGAAACAATTGGTAAAACGTAGTAGTAATACGAGAAATACGTTTAACCGATTTAGTTCCGGTACAGTTCTTTTGAATCTAACAACGAGCAAGAGTAGCGACTGCTATGGTCGCGCGAAATTTTCAATGGAATACGAAATAGGTGTATGCAAACACCGGTTCTATTTCTGATACACGTGACGCTATTGTGGGGCGTTTGCAATGCGTTACAAACGTCGTATCTACGCCACGCGGTAAACTCTCTTCGAATGGGCCGGCAAATTTTAAAGTGGCATTTTACCAGCAAGCTTTCATTTTAAGATTCGTTTTCGAATCGAAGGAATTTGAATATTTTGTTTTTTTCCTTCCATTTTGTTTTTAACGAGAGGCTTGCACAATTCCGAAAGATCGAAATAAATAGGAAATAATAAAGGAGCTTTTCAGGAAGGAATTCTTGCCGTCAGGTCAGGTTAGTTTAAGTTATTAAAAAAAGTGAATACTTCGTTATTTTCCACAATTTTTAACGAGAGACTTGTAAAATTATGGAACGTTGGAAGTAATAATAAAGAAGCTTTCCAAAGTTTTGTAGGTTAGGTTATTAAATCTAATAGATTTATGGTTTTTTTTTCGCAACGTTTCTTTAATTATTTTGTGCTTGGAAAATGAGCAGTGAGTTCCATGTTGAAAATATGGAACGAGAAATTTTTATATCACGAGGTATATTCTAGAAATTAAATAAACATAAGATTTTTGAAGAATTGTTTCGAACTTGACGAAACAGCAGTGATAAAGATATGCCTTTTCATTATTCACAGTACTCGAAAAATTATATTACAACAGCTAATTATACTATTATATATTATATTATTTTGTCCAAATTACATATAAACTTGTTTCCCTATTAATTATATTCCAAATTCTTAAGTATATAAAATGTAACTTTATCCACTCTTCTTTCTATTCTAAAAAAAAAAAAAAAAAAAAAAAAGAACCGCAACCGAAACTTTCAAAGCATATCACTACGATTCACGGTTCATTTTTCCAGAAACTTTTCCAATTTGTCCACGTTTCCTCTATCTTTTCGAAGAAGAGGGAAAATATTTCGTAGTTATCGACCGATGATAACAGTGGTTTATTAAATTCTTCCACGTAGCGGATTTCATTGAAACGGATAATCAATATAAAAGCTGGAAAAGAGGCTGTTAGAGACAGATACGGGTAACGGACGAATGCATTGAAAGATTCAATAAGCCCCGTCGAATCCCATAGGGGGATGGATGCTACGTGTTTCGATGTTTCTGAGTATAATCCGGGTAATTTTTCACGTACAACTGCGGCGTGGCGGAACGTTGTTACTCGTAATTTGATATAAAATCAGTTTACTTTCTCGCTTGCCACCTGATATATCGGGCACGCTGAATGCAGCTGTGCCGAATAATGCGATCGTCGTTAAATTTCACACGATTGTATCTTTCGTATATATGTATGTAAGTCGAATGTGAACGAGACTCTGACCAATATAGACGTTCGTTCGCTAAATAATAGCATTTATTCGTCGAAATATACGGAATATAGGGGATGTAAACACGTTATGCAAATTTGCAATTAATGAAGTTGATTCGATCGAGGTAATGAATATCATCGTGTGATTATCACGTTTCCCGTTTTTCTCTCGTGGAAAATTCGGCTAAAAGAATAATTTCTCACTTGCTGGAAAAGTGATAGGGCGCAAAATTTGCATTTAATAAATCTGCATTGATATTCTTGTAATATTTTTATTCTATAAAAATAAAAAATTTATTTTTTTTTGAATATAATATCTCAAATTTTTAATTGATCGAATAAATAGATGTTATTTTAAATATTAATCGAGTTAATTCAAATTTCTTTTCAGAAAAATAAAGAATATTGAATAGAAATATTGGAAAGTATCGAATAATGATCATATTATAAAATAAAATGGCTTAAATGCATTGAATTGTGAAAAATTATATATTAAAAAGTACTTACCTTCGTTCCATTATCATAAAAGCTAGATTTACTGAAAAAATTTTCTTTCTTCTGCTGAACAAATATTCAAGAAAAAAGTGGATACTAAAAAATAAGAAAATCAGGATTAAAATTAATTATAAATAATTATCAAAAGACGATTGAACAAAAGGAAATTGCATGTCACGAATTATATATTTAATTACATATTTTCACCAATAGTTATATTTAATCTTTACTTTTTTTTATCCGAAAAAGATAGAATCCTCGTGTAAATCCATCCACGTCGCAACAAAATATCAGATTGGAACCGAAACCTTATTCCCTTTACACGGAAAGAAAGAAAGGAAGAGAAGCAGAAGATAGTATTAGACTGAGAACCAATCGGCGTATACCTCTTTTCCAGTGGAAAATAAAGTGTAACTCTAAAATGAGAGGCAGAAAACAGGAAAGAAAGGAAAAATATTGATGATTCCTTTTTTTACCAATTTTCATAAATTTTCTCGATCGATTATTTACGAATTAGATTTAAATATTCAGTGCCTTTTTGCGAGTTTAACTCACTTTATTTTAATTCTTAATCAACTAAAATAATATATTCATATAAAAAGATTTCATGAAATATTTTCTTTGAAATGCATAATAACAAATATTATTTAATTTAGAAACAATTTTATAAATTTATAATAAATTAACGAATTAATTTTTTACTTGCTTTGAATTATAGATACAATGTACATTTATATTACAAAAACTGGAGTGAATTTTGCTCATATAAATAAATTTCCATTGTAAATAATATATATTTTCGTATCTCGTCAAGTGGAATATTAAATGTTTAAATCAGGATTATAAAATAATTGATACAAAGATGCACTGAATTAATTTCTCTGAACTAAATGTTATGATATTTCGAAAAAAAAAGTTGATCTTAAAATACATAAATTATCAAATATTGCATTCTTATCTCCGATATAATTTTTTTCCCCACCCATATAATTCGAAAATGGACTCTCAGGAATGTAACGTTTCAAACTTATCGTAACAGTTGCGAATAAAATGTCAAGTATACATACATATTTCATGCCTGTGGGGATCAGAGATAAAAGAGGTTTAAAATGAAGAATATGATCGGTCGAATGAGCAGAGTTATTGATTCTGGACAAATAAACTTCACTGGGATATAACTTATAAATTGATACTCACATGAATTGTCCACTAGTTCTCCTTACATGATCTACGGATCGTATACGAAGAAGCTCGTAGAAAACTAAAGTATCTGAAAAGAAACGAAGAATTAGAAAGATCAATCAATTTCTCCAAACGATTAAATTTTATATTCAATTTAATAAATATCCAAAAATTTCCAAAACAATCATATTTATTCCCTTGTTTTTCCAAAATTTTTCCAAAATTTCAACCAATCTCAAAGTTTAAATCAGAATCAGTATATAAATTCTTTAAAATTTACATCGATTTACAATTTCTCATCGATTCCACTCTCCTCCTCCCTAATTCCTCGAAACGTTTTTTAAAAATAAAAATAATAAAAAAATCTCTTTTTCCACGTTTTAAATAAAACCTTCTTATTTAATAATTTACACAATTTCTCATCAATTCCACTCTTTTCCTCCCTAATTCCTCGAAACGTTTTTTAAAAATAAAAATAATAAAAAAATCTCTTTTCCCACGTGTTGAATAAAACCTTCTTATTTAATAATTTACACAATTTCTCATCGATTCCACTCTTTTCCTCCCTCGAAACGTTTTTTAAAAATAAAAATAATAAAAAAATCTTTTCTTCTGTTGAATAACCTTCTTATTTAATAATAACCTCCCTCTCTCTCTCTCTCTCTCTCTCTCTCTCTCTCTCTCTCTCTCTCTCTCTCTCTCCAGATTGAACGACGTTTTCGAACCACAAGCTACAAGCGTAATAAGAAGCAGATCGAGAGCAACTTCGTTTCGCTCATATCACCTGAAATGTGTTCCCGTAGGTAGTGGTGCTAATTATATTTACCGTACAACGCGGCACCGTCCTTGTTCGAAGTAAATAACGTATACGCGGAGGGGGGAGGGGGAGGAGGAAGAGGAGGAGGGGGAGGGGAGAGACGGGTAATAACAGGCAGAAATATGGTCGGCTAGGGAAAGTAGAACAAGCACCACGGTAGAAACACCGACCGAAGCTTATCATAGTTGCCGCATATCTACCAATTACGTTGGCTAATTCTAAGAAAGTTTTGATTAACGTACACTCTGCCAAGACCTGTTGAAACAAAATGGCCCGGCTAAGTCGATTAACCGAGCATCGAGTTCGACCGAATGCGATTTAATAACGCGAAAAGTTAGCATTTTTTGCGTTACGACGAATCATCGGTTCAGGTTAGGTTGAAAAAAGTGGGCGCGTGAGAAAATACACGAGGCAAGGTGCCTCGAGAGAAATGGAATCGACGATCACATTATGCGCTTCGAAATTTTTTGCTTCTGTTAAAATGAAATAATGTTGAGATTATTCCTTATTAGTAACGCGACGGTTATGGTTATTAATCGTACTTTTTTTGGTCATCATTTCGAAACTTTGGCAAGGCAAGAAAATTACAATATGTTGTAACGATGTTTATTTCTATTTTATCGTAATTTGATTGGAATCTTATTTAATTTGAATCTTAGATGAGAATAAAAATTTGATTTTTGGATTGTGATCGAAAAATTATTGCAAATTTTTATATTGCAATCTTACATTACTGTACATTCGTATATTTCAAAATCATCAGATTATCCTGCAAATTTTTATATTGCAATTTTACATAACTCTACATTCCTATATTTCAAAATCATCAGATTATCCTGTAAATTTTTATATTGCAATCTTACACAACTGTGCATTAGTATATTTCAAAAATCATCAGATTATCCTGCATAAGAAAATAACGAAAAAATCTCCAACTATCCATCACTTTTACATTCTCTTCGAGTTACACTACTTTCACCCCCCTCCCCAACGTCTCACTTCTCATATCCGTGCATCTATAATCCCACGAATATGGCACTTGACGAGCCATCGGGCTCGAAAGGGGGAAGAGTGTGAAGAACCGGCCCAAGGCACGTACCGCCGGTTTTCATAGCGAATTTTTAATTAAAGGCGGGGAGAAAAGGGTTCGTCCAAGGGTTCGTATCGTGGATGGAAACTTGCTAGTTTCCTCGAAACGTTTGACGAAGGATATAATCAGATCGTGGAGAAATTGTTCGCCGCGAAATTTCTCCATTCCCCATTAATTTTTCTTTTCACCAGGGTGGAGAAAGACACATCTCATCCCCCCTCTTCCGGCTTATCACCCTCTCGAAGGATTTAACGGGGCCGCTCTCTCTCTCTCTCTCTCTCTCTCTCTCTCTGGCTTCTCTTCCCCTTCCATTCGAAACTTCGTACACAGTGTTAGTTAGATCCCGAAGAAATGACTTCGAGATCTTCTGCGAGCACTTCGTTTGGCGAGCACTCGGACACGTGATTGGAATTTCGCCACGGGAAATTTCTTCGCCGAGTTTAGCGCCGGAATTGATTTCCCAACGTCTTTGAAAAGTTGATTCCGCGATGGAACATTCCGTGGAAGAATCTCTGCGATTTAATTCTTGGGGAAATTCATCGAACGAATTACTTTTTCGAATTATTATTATTATTGTTGTTGTTATTACGAGAAAAGGGGAATGTATTTGTTTGCACGCCGTAGTAACGATTGGATGAACACTTTAACGTTTCGCTTCTTATATTTTTATAAAGCGAGAAATTCAATGTTCGGAAGTGGAGTTAAATTGTTTAGAAAATTCTTTTCGTACGTGTAAATATTTATGATAATTTTCGAGGGAACGGATAGTAATATATACATGTGTAAATGATATGAAAAGATGCGTATTCGTGTACGTATACACGTTTGTTAATTCTGTATAGGATAAATTTGTTATTTATGCTTATGATTTTCAGACGTACACGTTGTGTTTGTTTCGAGTATAATTTTCACGTCGAAGAGTGTGTGTCTGGTTGTAAATAGCCTGGACCCTTTTGCGAAATTTAGCAATCAATATTAAAATTACAAGTGATTATAGTCTAAATTATTTATTTACAAGTAATTTGAGGAAGTTTCGTTAAATTTCGTTCGATACATATCGATCACTAAACTTTCAAAAAAAGTAATATCACAGTTTAAAGATCAAGAAAAATAAAAGAATAATGTAGTAATTTTTAAGTACATGATAGAACAAATTTCTTATAACATTTATTAGGCATATTTATATATATATATATAGATCATTAAAGCGATATATTTTCTATTTTATTTTATTTTTTTTTTTTAAATATTATTTCAAATTCCGTCACAAGATTTTCTATTTTTCTTTTTTCTTTTTTTTTTTTTTTTCGTGCGTATATATCTATAATCGAGAGAAAAAATTCCCCGACATTGATTGACAGACTTTAAAACAACGAAACGGTGGATATCGATGGATCAGAGATATGCGTGCTCGATTTTATTATTCTCATGATTGTCTTTTCCCGAACGAGCAAAACGAAATTGACGAATTGACACGCCACTTAAAAACCGGCGTAACAAATATTGTTGAATGAACACCGATCGAAATTGGGTGTGTATAGATTAAATTTTATCCGCGGATTATCGTCCTTCCCTTTTTCAATTTTTTCCCCCCCGCTACGTCGTCAAAATTTTTAAGGAAATTCAGCTTTCGAATATTTCGCTTATTCGAATATTTCATTCTTTTAATTAATTAAACGATAAATTAAGCGATAAACGTGATAAATTGAAATCGCAATTTAAACTTATCTGTTAAAATATGCGAGAAAATCAATTAATAAAAAGTCAAAATTCCTTATCTGTGCTGTGTTTAATCGGATACATAATATTAGAATGAATAAATATCTATCGATGTCTTTAAGAAAAGGAAAGAAAAAATTTTGATTTCTATTAGCGAAATTAACTATCCATTGAACCGAAAATCGAAAAAATTGGAATAACACGCTGCTTTCGTGTTATTATAAAAATTCGGATTCGTAGAAAATTAAAAAGTTCACTCGACTGGTCATCCAACGAGATTAAATTTAAGATTCGCAAGAATCGAGATGCTTAATGAAACCATTTCTCCATTACTTGAATCGTGTCATCGATTTTAATAATTCGCATTCGATATTTCGATCGAAAAAAAGGAGGGAAAAAAAAAAAAAAAAAAGATTTCGCAGAAATGACGCCTCCTTTGCTAATTATCAACCCCATTCTGACGGAAAACTTTTTTTTCTGCGCGATGGCAGAATGGGTCGGGTATCTATTTGTAACGAGCGTTTCGATTTTCCGTCAGAATGCTTTTAAAAGAAGGTAATAAAATGGTTTTCTTTTTTTCTTTTTTCTTTTTTTCTTCTCCCTCTTATGACGTGTACGCCGCAGATTAAAGTTTCTTTACATTGTTGTTGCAACTTCTGAAACCATTCCCTAAAACGTGCCTTCGTAACTCGTCCTATATAAATATTTTAATTAAAGTTTAAAGAATATCTAATATCCGGAGGAAAGAGGAAAAAAAAAGTGGGGAAGAAAATGGATTAACCATCCTCCGGCTATTTTCTTCTGGAAAGAATATTTTATCGTTTAATTTGAATATTTCGATATATTAATAACAGTCATTTTTATTAATGGTTTACACTATACATGATATAGAAGGAAATATGTATATGTGTGTGTATAAGAAGGTAGTGTTAAAAAGAGTAAAAGGAAAGAAAATAAAATAAGAAAGTAAAGGGATTACACGTATTACACGTTTTGAGAATTTGTAAAAGAAAAATTGAATAAATGATGGAGCAATGGAATTGATCTTGCATGTCTAAAATACGATTAATAAAATTGTTTGCAATAAAATTAATTCTATGTACGTGAAATAGAGGAAAATTTTTTGGGCATTTTTTCTCTGAGATAAAAAAAAAAGAAATAATTATATGATGATATATTAAGTAAAATTTTATTTGAGAAATAAATTTCATTCGAATGATTTATTTATCAAATATTTGATTATTTTATTTCGAGTATTTCTCTGTTGTTTGTATTCGAAGAGTTATTGTCCGATTAATGATGGTCTATTTCACTTAATTCCAGGCAACATTCTCAGAACACATTCCATGCTTGAGGAACAAAATATATTTGTGTCACGAGTAATGTAATAGTAAACAGTAATAATGTAACAATAAAGTCGTGTAACGAGTTATGTAATATTATATAATTTTTTTTATATAAAATTATTAATTTAATAGAATGTAAAATATATTAAAAGGAAAATGTTGGTTTCTTTGAAATGAAAAACAACAAAGATTAAAAAAATGTTGCAATAAAATAAATGATCCTAAGGAAATAATTATTTATCATTCTCAAATTCCAAACTTTGAATAATTCGTTAATCTATTATCTGAATACATGTGTTTGATGAATACAACTCATCGCAAAGAAATTAAAATTTTAAAAATTTGAAACATATTTTCAACATTAAAACTTGGGAATATTTTGAGAGAATAACAAAGTAAAAGACGTATAAAATAAAGAAACAAAGAAATAACATAAACTCAATTGGAAAAATTATATGTTATACATTCTATGGGAACAGATTAAATTTTATTATTTTGTTCCATTTAGCATTTTTTTATTATTTTTATTTTTGGAACAACATTATTGAATTAAAGCAATAAAAAGTAGATGCTATTTCATTATAATTTAATTCGTTAATTTAATTTTATTGTATGTCATATTTATTTTGAATTTTATCAATACAATTCTCAACTCTTAATTTTGAACATATTCAGAAAAATATTTCTAAAATAGAATTACACTGTTAACAAATTTGATCATAGCTCACGCTTTTGTTTTATCAATTGATAATTCAAAAATATATATATTTTTTTTAATTTTATCACAAGAAATTATATTAAATATATTATTAATTATATTATTATATTAAATAATTATATTTAATATTATATTAAATAATATTATATTAAATATCATTATATTAAATAATATAATATTATATTAAATATTAATTATATTAATTATATTAAATAGTATTTAAGAATTAATCAAGAGTTTTATAGTTTTATTAAAAAAAAAAGTTATGACGATCATCATTGATTTCGTGTCTTCCAAAGAAAAATAATTCGTGATACAAATTGTTTACAAAAGTATTTAATCGAAGAAAAGTTACATCTTATTTAAAATACGCTAATCTTTATCAGAAAAAATCCACGAATATGAATTAAAAAAAGTCAAATTTTTTCAAAAAGTACTTTTTCACGCGAAGTGAAAAATTTCTGAATATTTTGAACGCAAATACGATCTTTACACCGATATAATATTTTTTTCTTTTTTGTTTAAGCAGTAATAACGTTATTTGCAACGTAAAAAAAAATAAGTATCTTGTCATTTTTATAACGAATCATGTACACCACAAATTTACATCGACTTATTAAAAAGACTTATTAAAAATACAAACGTATTCTTTCTTCTTCGAACAGAATTTCCAACTATAAATCGTAAAAAATTCACACGCTCCTCAGTTCCACGAATTACAAGAGCATCAGCGGACAGTTTGGTCGATGGATCCAATTAAAACGAAATCCAAAGAAGAGAAGAAAAAGTGATATTCAGTGGAATACCAACCCGACAATCGAACGCATATGCATCCCCGGATGGAGCCGAATATTTGGACCGCGCTTCCAAGTATTGGCCGGCAAACTTTCGAATAATTAATCGCTCGAAAATTTTGTCTTCCCCTATAGCCAACCCTGTGAATACCGAATACCCGTGATTAATCTTATTTGCCCTCGACTCGATCGATGAAACCAGGGAGGGTGAACCCTGGGGCCTGGTATTCATCGACTCCGCCATTTTTTTTCTTTTCCTTTCTTTTTTATTTTATTTTATTTTATTTTATTTCTTCTTTTTATTTCACTTTTTAGAAAGCTTCCTGCTAACTGCGCAAAATGATCTATCGCTGTTCAGAACTGATTATTTTAAATGAAAGTGTGTTTGGCTGCTAACAGGATTTCCAAGTATTCGCAATTCTGCACGAGAATTGGTGGCTTTTAAGCGGTGTTCCAATGTTGAAAATTTATGGCGACGCAAGGAATGCGTTTTTTTTTTCTTTTTCGTGCATTCTTAATTATTGGCATATACGAATTATCTTCTTGATTTTCTCGTGTAATTGTATAAATGTAATTTTAGGTAAGGATAAAAGAAAGATGAAATTTCTGTCTTTCTCAAATTTTTATTTATTATTACTTTCTTTATTCTTTAATTATGCGAAAAAATAAATGTTTGATAATTGTTGTATCATTTTCTCCTTTTATAGATATTTAAAATACAATCAAAAATACAAAATTAAATTTTAAAAATTCCTTCTTATAAAAATCATTTAATAACAGAAACGTGTTAATAAAATTTCATTTCTATTTTACCAAAAAGAAATCTATTATTTAATTCCTTTAATTAAAATACCATAATTCTTAAGAATAAACTCTCGAAAGAGGAATTGTCTAAATATTCCTCGATTAAAGAGAAAAATATCGCAAAAGGAATATTGCAATTTCTAAAAAAGTTTGTTGAAAATAAGATAAGAATCGAAGGTATAATGTTCATTATTCGTATCAATCAGGCAATGAAGAATGTATATTAACAATTAGCCGAATACGGAATGATGAGTGAAATTTTCATAGCAATTAAGCGTGCACAATGCATGGGAAATTAACGAAGTATCGCAGCGCAAATCGCTGGCGGATGATCCCAGCGGATTGAAACAAAGGAATCATTGTTCCATAAGTAATATATATACGACGTTAATACCTGGAAAGCGCGAGAATGATCAAAGGGACGTGAGCAAAATTTCATCTTTACATCAACGGAAATAGGAAGCACGTCTTCGTTTCGAATATGAGATTACAAAGATACCGTGGATGCTTACGGATAGAGGGCGGAATCCCTGCGATTTTGGCCACGACATGCTTGAAATATAAATTAACTTGTGCTGTTTCAAATTGCTATAATGCTGGACAACGTAATTAAGAGACGATCTCGTTCAGAAAGAACGGGAACGAATGTGCATGAAATAAATAATTAAAGTATACATATATAGATTATCACCATATCATATTTCTTTGATAATTTAAAAATTTTGAGTTTCAGTTTCAACTTGTAATAATTCTCTTGATTAACATTATATTATATATATATATGGATTATATTATAGATTATATTAGAATGATAGTAGAACTTCCATTATTATTATTATGATAAGATAAATGTGTTTTCTTATCACAACAATAGAAACAAAATTTGAAATCGATGTTGGATAAGCTCGATAATTTACTATTGGATTGAAAAATAAGGAAATTAGAAAATGAGAGGGTAGAATTGTGTTGAAAAGTATGCTCATTGCTTTTTTATAAAAAATTGTTAGGATTTTATCTACGTCATTATTTTTTGGAATAAAAGAAAATAAAAGTGAGGATAAAATTTTATTGGAAAACTATTGTAATAATATAAAAAAGAAAACTAAGCACGTTTCTAGCAAATTATTAGGATGCAATTATCTTTTTCAACCTCAATATAACCTCGTGTATCGTGTAATTTTCGTATTCCGCACAAGCATCCTCCGTAATTCATTTTCCTCTTGCCCGATCGTTAACAGAATACCAGGTAAAACCAGTTTCGTAGTGTAATACTGATTACACATTTGACCAAGCAGAAGCAACTTTCGAAATTATTGCAGCAGCTGCGAGGTAACTAACCGACGGGGATAAAACTTTCGATTAAAATCGATCCTGAATTCCGTATATAACGCGACAAATAGCTAAACCACGGGTAAAAGTAAGCCATTTGTCAATGATTTCGCGTGTGATCCGTTAAAAAAAAAAAAAAAAAAAAACCAAAATTGGGTATGCACAGTTGGCGTTAACGACGAGTTTTTCGTCCATTATTTCAACCACGATTAATCTCTGCGAATAATTTCGAGCTGTTGATATTCACCTCGCATTATCCTGAAGCTGAAGAGGAATTTCTAAAGAGGGTGTATTTATCTGATACAAACCGTAAAATAATTAATATTCATAAATGTTACTCTCGGAGTTAAGAAAAATTCGACAAATTTTTTTTCTTCTTCTTCATTTTTTATCATTTAAAAACAGTGTAAGTTATCTTCTCCAAAAAATACTCAATAAATGTTCAAGAGTTTCCTTATCGTTTAAATTTTCACGTTGATTTACACCGATTTTAATTTTCTATTATTAATATAACAAGCATATGTATATTCCAGACTCGAGAATACAATGTAACAATAACTGTGATTTTTTTTTAATATTAACTTATAATTCATAATATTAATTTATAATTCATAAATGTTATTCCCAGAATTAAGAAAAATTTAACAAAATTTTTTTTTTCTCATTATAAGCGTTCAAGAATTTTCTTATCATTTAAACTTTCACTTATCAAACATGATTTTAATTTTCTATTATTCAATATAACAAATATATTCCTTTATGTATATTCTCAAACTCGTGCAAAGAATCGAAAATATAATGTAATAATAACTATGACTTTTTTAATATTCATAAATATTACTCTAGGAATTAAGAAAAATTCGACAAATTTTTTTTTCTCATTTTTTATCATTTAGAAACATTATAAGTTACTTTCTCCAAAAAATACTCCATAAATGTTCAAGAGTTTCCTTATCATTTAAACTTTCAGTTGATTTACACCGATTTTAATTTTCTATTACCAATACAACAAGTATATTTCTTTATATATATTCGAGACTCGTGCAAAGAATACAATATAACAATTTTTTAATATTCATAAATATTGCTCTTAAAGTTAAGAAAAATTCGACAAAATTTTTTTAACTCATCATAAACGTTCAAGAATTTTCTTATCGTTTAAACTTTTATCTATTAAACGTGATTTACACCGATTTTAATTTTCTATTATTCAATATAACAAATATATTCCTTTATATATATTCGAGTCTCGTGCAAAGAATACAATATAACAATTTTTTAATATTCATAAATATTGCTCTTAAAGTTAAGAAAAATTCGACAAAATTTTTTTAACTCATCATAAGAGTTCAAGAATTTTCTTATCGTTTAAACTTTCACCTATCAAACATGATTTTAATTTTCTATTATTCAATATAACAAATATATTCCTTTATGTATATTCTCAGACTCGTGCAAAGAATCGAAAATATAATGTAATAATAACTATGACTTTTTTAATATTCATAAATATTACTCTAGGAATTAAGAAAAATTCGACAAAATTTTTTTTTCTTATTTTTTATCATTTAGAAACATTATAAGTTACCTTCTCCAAAAAATACTCCATAAATGTTCAAGAGTTTCCTTATCATTTAAACTTTCACTTGATTTACACCGATTTTAATTTTCTATTACCAATACAACAAGTATATTCCTTTATATATATTCGAGACTCGTGCAAAGAATACAATATAACAATTTTTTAATATTCATAAATATTGCTCTTAGAGTTAAGAAAAATTCGACAAAATTTTTTTAACTCATCATAAGTGTTCAAGAATTTCCTTATCGTTTAAACTTTCACTTCTAAAACGTGATTTACACCGATTTTAATTTTCTATTACCAATATAACAAGTATATTCCTTTACGTATATTCGAGACTCGTGCAAAGAATCGACAAAAATTTCAACCCTTACGTCAACACACAACGATAAGATTAACTAATTATCAAAAAAAGTACGCCTATCCAAGCATATTTCCATCCTCCGATTAATCCAACGTACCACCAGAGCTTCGCGTAATTTGCATTCCAATGTTCCACCATCCCGTGTACAGGGGCGAAACGACGATGAAATGATCTTTCTCGTTGCCCCCCTCCCCTCTCCCCTCTCCCCTCCCTCTCCCCCCTCCTCTCGACCGATTAGACGTTCTCGTTTAACGGTTCGCGTGCTCGAAACACCGCGATCGCGATAAATTTCGAATACAAATAAATCTTATCTCGTTCCACCCTCCGGTCCAGAGTTAATTCCGGGAAACGAAGTCTGCTCACGGCACCTCCATTTCGGCCGGGACACGCCCTCCCCACCCTTCGAACTTGTTTCGAAAACTTATGTTTAGAGTTTAAGAGGAAGTTTGAGCGCGATACAGAGGCGGGTGAAGAGCGGGTGATTGTGTGAACTTGAATCCCGTGCTGCTCCTGCATCGGACCCTTCCCTCTTTCTCTCTTTCTCACGAATCCTTAAGGAACTTGAAAACATCCCTCCTCCTCTCCCCGTTGCAAGCGCGCTAGCAACTTCTTAACGAATTGATTGCATTTGATCCGTTCGTTGCCAGATGTCTTGCGCAATAACACCCCAAAACTTCGTCGAAATCGTCCTCAAGAGTCGAGCCATGGATTCGATACCGTTTTCGTGCTCTTCTCCAGGGATGGCTCGAAAGGGTTGAGGGCGATCGTCGACGCGGAAGTTCGTTTTATTCGACGAGCGCGTTTCGAGGAGAGAATTAAATGAAATGAAATGAAATGATGGAAGGATGGAAATTCGGTTATTTTATTCTACTTTATTCTTTTTCGGTTTAATCGTTTCGTTATTAATCACAAACGAAGGAGGAGAAGAAGAGTAGATATTTCTTGACAGAGAAGATAGATTTTTTCTTTTTTTGGTATTGTAAGATTAATGGTGGATTTATAATTTTAATTTTTACGTTACGTAAAAATCGTTTATCGATGAATAAAATATTTGAAATGTGTTTTTAAATGTGTCGTGTCCAGTTTTTAGTTTGGACGCGAGGAAGAAACAGTTTTATCAAAATTATTTTAATTATCAATCGAATCATTTGTGTTGAAAACACAAGTTTTGTAAAAATGTTTCCTTTTCAATGATGTAGCTAACGAATTTTATTTATATTATATAATATTTTTGCATATAATAATAATAATAATAATACTTATTATCTTTTTAATCAATCTTGATCGTAATCTGTTACGTACGTGGCAGATGTTTTTCCAGATATTTTTTTTTTTGTTGCATGGACATCTCTCAGAAAATAAAACTCCATTTTTTCCAAGAAATATCTGAATATTAATAAAAAAAAAAAAAAAATAAATGAAAATGAATTCTGTTTATTTTGCAAAAGTAGAAAGTCAATTTTTACGGCGATAATATTTTTATATTTTTAATTTTTCAAAATGAAAAATAGAATATTAATAAAATTATAGATAAATATTAAATCCGTTATAATATCTCAAATATCACCTATTTTTAAAAAAATTTATGACAGCACATTAAAGTTTCTTTCAAACAGAAATTAAATTAGCTAAAACATTTTGTAAATAGCGATTATAAAAATAACGATTCAAAAAAATAATATTTCTTATTAACATCGTAATATTATAAATTTTCTCTATTTCCAATCGCAAGTTTCCACGAACAGCACAAAAATTCAACGATAATTTTACATTTTCGAATACACTTCCAAACGCAACAACACAATTTCACAAATTAGCGAGAATAAAAATTGAAACTCCGCAGTTTTCAGGCCGCAATAATGCATTTCAAACTTTCCATTCCTCCTCCTCTAATTACGAATTACGTAATTTCACCGATATTTTCGACCGTGACACCGTTTCCCCCGAAAAAAAGGTTTTAATTTTCACGAATCGCTTCTTGGGAAGCGATGCACAGCCAGGACGAGAAAGCACGCGGATTTCGAGTTGAGCGTTGCCACGATTTAAACTCGCGGGGTTAATCTTGCGGAATGGCCGACACGGGGGTGAAATAGTGCTCGGCCAAAGTGGAAGAAATTCGTTAAGCGCGAATTTGAAATTTTCGTTCAAGGTTAGAAGCCGGAAACGGGTCAACGGGAATGTCTAAAGGGGAAAATATGCGGGATCCCTCCTTTATCCGTTTCCACGATTTAAAAGCGATCGTCGAGACCTCTTCCTCGAGATTTCGAAACTCAAATACGGGATCCTGATTTATAATTGAAGCGTTCTAGCGGAAAGGAGCTAAGTGCCAGAAAGTAAATTTAGAACAAAGGGAAAGTTTGCCCGGAGAAAATTATTAGAGGGAATAGAATAATTGATGTTGATGGAATTATACTTATTTGTATAAAATTTTATCCACGTTCTTAGTTAATGGAATATATCGCACGTGCGTTGTAATTTTTTTCGAATTCTTGTCTTGATCTTTCTTTATTTTTTTTTTTTCTTTTATTCCGTGAAATATAGTGAAAGATAATATTTTATTCTTGCAGGGAAATTAAAAAGAGATTAAAATATTTTATTATTCCTTATATTGAAACAAGCATTGAGAATCTGCATTATAAATTTTCTTGCGCGAATAATTACAAATGAAAAATAACTCGGATGACTATCTCGACGATCGCAATGTCAAGTTAGGAATTCATATCTTGATATATAATAATAATCTCTGCAAAATGCAAAATGTAAATTGATTATTTCAGACATTACGTAATCTGGTTCCTTATGCGAGAACGTGTTGAAGATATACGAAGATTATTCACGAGAAATGAAAATGGAGATTGAAAAATGAAGAAATGGAAATGAAAAGAGAAATCGGAAATCTAAAAAAATTGTAGTAATAATATTCTTGGTGAAAAATGGTGAATGATAAAAAAGATCTATCAAAAAAAAAATTATGACGAATATTCTTCGTCAAGGCTACGACGTTGCGTAAAAATTCATCGATCGACACAAAATAAAATTTCGAAATTATATCTCATAGATAGATTCGCGAGAAAAGTAACGAAAAATTGGAGATAATTTCGGATTCTTTTTGTTCTTAATGATCAAAAGAGAAAATATAATTTCGAAGAGGTGTGAACCTCTAGCAGCGTTATTTCAGCTTGCCCATTTGTACCCGACACGCGACACGCTTATTTCGTTCTTATTTACTTCTCGAGCATTAATTGTTCAACTTGTTGCTCACTTATACACGACGCTTCAACTTTTTCAAGTATGAAACCTGGCAAGGAAGAGGGGAGGAGAAAAGAAAAAAAAAAAAAAAAAATATGAGAGGCAGGGACTCTCGGAAGGGGAGAGCACACGGTGGCACAGTTACAAGACTTTTACGTTGCCCCGGGGAAATTGCCATGGTAATTCCATCCTCTTTGTCCGAGAGTTCTCTAAAACAAAAATTAACATTCGACCCATCTACCAGAAATGCAAGGCCGGGAACATTTCCGTGCTTACTTTACAATTTTCGCATATTCGCGCATATTCCTTTGACGTATCTTGGAAAAATAAATAGAAAGTATGGTATGAAGGGAAAAAAGTCTATTAACGAGTTACTTAATCCAGCGATGCGTATTAGATTAGAACTTTTCAAATATAAATTTACTAGATTAAGATGTAGGGTTCACTAAGCTAGCGTTTATAAGATAATAAGATTTAAGAATTTGAGTCACTAGTAACTAGTTGGTTAATGTTCTTCATTTCAAATGAAAATGAAAATTTCACGTTAGATTAGGATTTTAATTTTTTAATTAAAGATTTATCAAAGTAGATCTAATTAGTATAGAGTTTACTAGATTAGATTTAAGTTATTGGTTAATATTTATTTTTTGATATCCAACTTTTAATCCAGAAATGCATGTTAAGATCTAGGGTTCACTAGACTAGCGTTTACCATATTAAGATCTAAGGATTTGAGTTACTAATAACATTGGTTAACGTTTTTAATTTCAAATGAAAATGAAAATTTCACGTTAGGATTTCACATTAGGATTTTAATTTTTTAATTAAAAATTTATCAAAGGAGTAGATCTAATTAGTATAGAGTTTACTAGACTAGATTTAAGTTATTGGTTAATATTTATTTTTTGATGTTCAACTTTTAATCCAGAAATGCACGTTAAGATCTAGGGTTTACTAGGCTAGCGTTTACCATAGTAAGATCTAAGGATTTAAGTTATTAATAACATTGGTTAACGTTTTTCATTTCAAATGAAAATTTCACGTTAGATTAGGATTTTAATTTTTTGATTAAAGATTTATCAAAGGAGTAGATCTAATTAGTATAGAATTAACTAGATTAGATTTAAGTTATTGGTTAATTTTAATTAATATTTATTTTTTGATGTTCAATTTTTAGAGAAATGCAAATGTTGAATTAGATTCTTTTAAATTATTATAGATATTATTAGATTAGAATCTAGAATAGATCTAGAATCTAGATTAGAATCTACATTTAGTGGAAGATTAGCAGATTTAGGATCTGTTAGACTAGAATTTAGTAGACAAGGATTTACTAGATTGGGATTTACTAGAGTATAAGAGACTATGATCCGTTAAACTGTAGTTTACTACTATTGGACTACTAGGACTTGCAATTAGTAGCATTTACTAAATTAAGCTCCTTTAAAAATCTTTATCATATATGTCAACGTTCAAAACAAATTTGTAAACATTCATTTCATTTTAATTCAATTTTCGATACATTCTTTCACTATTTTTACAATAGTACAGAATAAAAATCTACTAAAATTTGTTATATCAACTTATATAAAGTTTATTATTTGCCTGAGGAATAAATTGATGCGAAAAACTTAAGCAAGTTTGTTCATCACAAATGTCGTATAAAAACATGTTTGAAATTTACGTTTTACAAGCTCATATGTCGGATCAAATAAATCTTTCTTTCTGCCTTTTATTTAAAGAAGAAAAGAAAGAAAGAAAGAAAGAAGGAAGGAAGAAAGTTTCATCTCGGGATTAAACTCTTCCTTTCGCAAAGACAAAAGTAGCAGAATAATTGTCACGCGCGACGGAAATCTACAGGTGTACAGAAAACCACAAGTAACAAAGCGGTGGTTACGAGAAAAAGGGTGGCGCGAATAGAAGGCAATGGAACACGAACACATTCTCGTAGAACAAGTGTAACTTCTAGTTAGACACGGGAGATGGTAGTTTCACCGCTCAAGTTCAGAATCGGTGACGATGTAAATTCTGTTCAACAATCAAGCAACTCTATCTCAAAATGGTTAAACGTTCTTTAAAATTCCATCTTTGACAATCAAATTTTAAAAATCGGATAAGTCACGAAAAAAATATTTCTTCGCCTAAAAATACAAGAAACTTTTGACTCATTACGATGTGAATGATATTTATCAATTGGATGGATCATTTCTTCCCCCCAAAAATTTTTATTCATAACAACGATATCCAAATTTGATTTTGGAATACAAATTTTTGTATTAAAAGTTGCATCTTTGACAAGTTCAAATTTTAAAAATCGGATAAGTCACGATGAAAAATATATTTCTTCGGCTAAAAATACAAGAAATTACTTTTGACTCATAACAAAGTGAATGATATTTAATATTTATCTATTCATGGATGAATCATTTCTTCCCCCCAAAAATTTTTATTCATAACAAGGATATCCAAATTTGATTTTGGAATACAAATTTTTATATTAAAAGTTGCATTTTTGACAATCAAATTTTAAAAATCGGATAAGTCACGATGAAAAATATATTTCTTCGGCTAAAAATACAAGAAATTACTTTTGATTCATAATAAAGTGAATGATATTTAATATTTATCAATTCATGGATGAATCATTTCTTCCCCCCAAAATTTTTTATTCATAATAACAACTTATCCAATTTTATATTCAAATTTGATTTTGAAATACAAATTTTTGTATTAAAAATTGCATTTTTCTTTTTTAGATGTGTACTTTGAATCTCAGTTTTATCTAACGTATGAAGAAGAGCAAAACGAGAGATTCAAACAAGGAGGAAAGAAATAAAGGAATAAATGGATGAGTTCTATCTGTATTTGTTTATATTCTTTCTTCTGTCAAACACGAGAAACGATAGAACCAATTAAACTCGACAGACTTCGTTCATATTTTCGCGTGGAGTAAGCGAAACGTGGAATAATTTCGGATTATTCCACGTTACATTCCATCAAGGGAAGGAAACTATGGTGTATTCCATGGAATTCGAGATTCACTTTGACGAAATCGACTTACCCCCAAATATAATTCGTAACATTACCGGCAAACACTGCTTGCAACTTTCCCAACTTCGGCAACCTATTAAAACTGTAAATCAGTTGGCATTCCTATTGTATCCGGTGGCCAGAACTTGAGAACATCGCAAGGCAGAAGGTAGCTAACTTTCCACAAGGCTCGTGATAAATTGAAATTCAAATCTACACGATTCCACACGATTCTACACGCACGGATCCATGGATTTGAATAGGAAACGTGATTTACGCAGTGTACGTAGCTCAGATTTACGGGATTGAGCGAATCTGTAGAATGAAATTTTTTCACGATTTGTTTTCTTCTTGTCAAGATACATTTCACTTTGCTGCAAAATATCGTTTACCGCTCACGTATCGTGATTTTAACGTTTCATGAGATTTATTTATTTATTTATTTTTTTTTGGTGCAATTGTAAATTAGATATTATTGAAATGTGTTCAATACAAATTAATAATACATCATTGCCTTGTTGTCAAGGATTAAACGTTATAATTTTCTTCATTATCTTGTCATAATTTCATAGATTGATCAAAATTCTTATAATAATAATTATATTATTGAAACGTGTTCAATACAAATTAATAATAATACATCACTGCCTTGTTGTCAAGGGTTAAACGTTATAATTTTCTTCATTATCTTGTCATAATTTCACAGATTGATCAAAATTCTTATAATAATAACTATTTATTTTGTAAAAGAATAAAATACAGAATAAAATAATTTTTGCTGTAAAGATTGAAACTTTTATATTTTTATGAAAATTTTATTACGATAGAATATTCTTTAAATTAAAAAAAACTCAACTCAAATATATTCGTTCCTCGTTTGATTTTAATTACTCACACTTTCAAAACAATTATTATTAAGAAACTTTTGCTTGCATCAAAAATTAAAAGGAATATTATAATAATAATAATAATAATAATAAGGAATTTGTACGATTATTATATGTAATAATCGAAGGACACCGTTCGTTTATCTGGTTAACTCTTCGTCACAATCAATTATCGGGAAGACGTAGAATGTCCGCGATGACAGTGAGTGAAATGCAGTTCGCCAGCTCTTGGGACTAATTTGATAGTGACATCGACTATTGACAGGGCGTCTTCATCGAGTCTCAAGGCGGAATTACTCCCACCCAGGATCGAACCCATTGATACATCCGTCGAAGATTTCAATCAAACTTCGAGCGAATCCGAAGAATTTTATATCCCTCAGTCGAACATTTATAAAATATTAATTTTTATCGCCATTTCATTTAATATTCAGATATTTCTTCTTTCTAAAATAATTATATATCAACATTCTATTCTATAATTATATATCAATATTCTTTGTACAATTTAACGTTTTTCCTAGTTTTTTTTTTAGAATTTTTTTAATCGAGATATTAAAATAATCTTAAATAACGGTGAAAATCAAAAGTGAAGATCGAAAGGGCAAATATTGTACATATATTATTTACTAGTTGCAAAGTAAGCAATATGTATTATATTTTACCAAGATTACAGCAATAATAATAGAAATTTAAAATTGGTTCTGATTAAGTTAAAAAAAAAAGATGAGTAAATTCCACTTAATAAAAATATTGGAATTAAAAAAAAGAACAAATGTCTTGAATTTTTAATTTGAATAAATTAATCATCTTTCATCAATCTGTCAACGTTACCAAACGAAAAGAATAAAGGCAATTCAAGGCATGGTGATCGACACAAATATCTTAAATTCTTTCTTCACGTCCAATGAGCAATTTACAATATGATATAATAATAGAAATTTAAAATTAGTTTTAATTGGATTTTAGTAAAGGTTTAGAATTATTGGAATTAAAAAAAAAGAAAACAAATGTCTTGAATTCTTAATTTGAATAAATTAATCATTTTCAATGCGAAAAGAATAAGCTCAAGGCACGGTGATTGATACAAATAAATTCTTATATAATAATAGAAATTTAAAATTAGTTTTAATTGGATTTTAGTAAAGGTTTAGAATTATTGGAATTAAAAAAAAAAAAAAACAAATGTCTTGAATTCTTAATTTGAATAAATTAATCATCTTCAACCATGCGAAAAGAATAAGCTCAAGGCACAGTGATTGATACAAATAAATTCTTATATAATAATAGAAATTTAAAATTAGTTTTAATTGGATTTTAGTAAAGGTTTAGAATTATTGGAATTAAAAAAAAAAGAAAACAAATATCTTGAATTCTTAATTTAAATAAATTAATCATCTTCATCGATCTGTCAACGTTACCATGCGAAAAGAATAAGCTCAAGGCACGATGATCGACACAAATATCTTAAATTCTTTCTCCACGTCCAACGAGCAAAAAGAATTTTTTAACGAGAATTCCTCAACCTCGATTATTTCGAAATTTAACCAACCCTTTACATTCTAAAGGCGACTATCGCTCGCCAATTCAATCTCCACATTGAATCTGACATAAAGATATAAAAACAACGTAATATCGTAAACATATACCTTGCCTTTTTCCTTCCATTCAACCCTTCATAAATATTCATATTTTCCAATTATCGTATCGAATATATATCGAAACACGCTTTCCCTTTCCCGATGATAATTATCTTCATCAAAAGAGACTTCCTTTAAAATATATATATTAATATAATTAATATATAAATATATTAATTATTAATATATAAATATATATTCATATATTACAAGATTTTAACGAAACGAAAAGTTGAATAAATAAATAATAAATCAGAAAAATTATCCGAAAATCCATGACTTGTACTATCTTAACTCGAGGACGAAAATTGTATATTCGTATATTTTACACGGGGCGATAAATCAACGGGGAAGCTTAAACTATTTTACAACAAACGATCGAGGATAGATCGGTATCCGGGCGGATGGAGGTCACTCCGCCCTTTGATCATCCGCCCCGTGATCATAGCTGAACACGCAAATTGACCACGCGACGTTATGGCATTCCCCAAATGACTACTACAACACGTTATGCCGTAGCTCGTATGCCGTTACACGAATCCGCATACCATTGTATACCATCCTCATCCTCGACAATCTGACAAACAATGCATTTCTGACCTACAAAGCTTTAAGAAGCGTCTACCGTATTCTCTACACGCTACATTTGTCAATCTTTCTCTCCGTTCGCCTGCCTCTTTTATCTCTGTCCCCCTCGATGCCCCTTATCCCATGATACTTGGGATGCATTAATAAAATTGTTGAGAAAATCGTTTTCGCGCATTTCTTATTGGGGAGAAGGGGGATAAGAATGGATCGCGGTTTCGCATTATTCTCGATTGGATTGTTTTATTTGCAAATAAATCCTGGTTGTGGATTACATTTAAAATTGAGAATGATGTAACGATGTTGGGTTGTAGTAGGGTAAGTTAGTTTCTTTTGTAACAATATCAAGAGTTGTTATTATATTACGTTAAAATAATGTTGGAATTACTGCACAATAGTAGTAGAAAGGTTGAAATTATTACAATTGGATATTCAATCAGTCCATTTGAATATCAATTAATTATCCTTATTATTATTTTTTAAAGCATTCCTTTGTAATTCCATGGAACAAACAACAAACGAATTTAATAAAAATAAAATAAAATTTGTGTATACACGTTAGATACGATAGAGAGAATTAACTTTCTTCTATTATTTTTTTTAATGAGTATACATAAACACACATCATAATAAATTTTATAAGCTACATTTACTCATCATAATACACGAATATTTGCAAATTCAAATTTCATTTTCAAGAAAATAGAAGTCTTGTATTCGCTTGAAACATATACGTTCCTCTCTCTCTCTCTTTTTCTTGCTTTTTGAATTTTTAACATTTCTCAAATATTTCCCTACTTTCTAGATGAAAAGACGTTGCTACCATCGAGGAAAAAAGTTTCATGACGGGAATAATATCGAGCCAAAAAATATATATATATACACGAATCACGTGTAATTCTCAAAGAATCTTCCTTTGAAATTTTCAACACGCATTTTCGAAGAGGGATTTTCACTTTCCACAAAGGGAGGAGGAGTATAACGGTATTGCGTTGCACGCAGTAAAAAGATATCCTCAGAGATTCGTTTTATATATATAAGGTGTGCTATAACTTAGGGATGCGAGGTAAAGACGAATTTGCGATTCATGTTCCCAGAGGAGTTTTCGGGGTGGATTCGAGTCGCAAATTCCTTGCAAAGTCGTCTCCCCCCGGCTTTGTCAAGCGGCGCCCATTGATTTGGAAATTACATGCCACTTCGTTTCGAAACGCCTTCAAATTCGACCACGCTCGATTTATCACCGACTCGCAATTTTTAATCGAAATAGTTTCGTTTTATCCAGGTAGATTCAGCGACGATATTTCAGAAAGTTTCTCAATGGTGTTAAAATAATTATATTATTCTGAGAATGTTTTATTATAATGTCTGAAAGATTTGAATTTAACATGTTTCTCGATGTTTGCTCGAGACTGCGCAGTTTAAAATTAAATAATTCTTTTAACATGATTTTTATTCGTAATATTTATTTGATAATATGTAAGGAAATATTTCTTGATTCTTGGTATTTTTTTTTTGAGGCAACGCGTTAATATATTTTGAGGAACACGTTGAGGGAATCGATTTCAGATACCAAAACCAAAACAAATAGAATCAATGTTTCAACTTTTACATTCGTCCTCGAATCATTTAGAGATAGGAAGAAAGGAAATTATAACAAATAGTAGATTTTAGTGAGTATAATCACTTAGAATTTAGAGTGAGTAAATGTATCATCAATTGCTTTATTATATAAGATATATTCAATTCATTATTTAATTTTTGATTTCAATAATTTTAATTATAATATCTTTAAAAGGCGAAATATATTTCCAAAATGCAAAAATATATGCAAAAATTGCAAATTGGACGATTAATAATTCTCCTCAAAAATTTTGAGAAACTAATTTTCTCACAGATTTACTTTTACCTGATTCTCGCTCTGTTTCGTAAGATATAATCAATATATAATTCAATTGGAGATGAAATTTATTTTGTAAACTCTCCTCCAATATATCAACACGTTCAAACACCTTCGTGAATCTCTGTACAGACATATATCCAAAATAATATTTGTGAAACCACGTTCACAAGATCGATATACAATGCGTGGCGAATTAAATAAACTCTTTATTAACCGGAAAAGGATAATAATTTAGGTCAGGGCGAATCTGGGAATGTTCAAGTAGTAGCGATATCAAGATTCTCTTGTACATGTTGCAGAGTTTGTGGGCGGTGATTGAAATGACCGCAATGTTCACTCTCCGCCAGAACAGATTCTGACCGTTCCATAAAATCGGAATAATCTGAATAAATTGTAGCGGGAGATCGGGGCATAAATCAAACTTTCAAGTAGCCCCTTGAATATATATTCAAATCGAATCCGATAACAAAATTGTACAACAGAGAACTTCTTTCTTGAATAAATTTACAACGTTATCGCGCATAACGCGAGGCGAATATCTCTTTTTCCTATTTTTTTCTTACTTACTTGATAAAAAAGAACAGGTTAAATTATAATCAAAATTAAATGTAGTTTTCCAGAGTTCATATTTGAATTGTTATTTTTTATAATACGAAGAGTTGAGAATCATTGATAAAAATTTGAGAGTTCATATTTCAGAAAGGATTAGCTATATTTTTATAGTTTTCAATATCGGTTTTAATTTGTGATTAATATTTTGAAATATGAGTTATGTAAGTAATGTGAAATTATAGCATACTCTCTACTTGAATATATCATTATGATTCTCAATTTAAATGTTAACATATAGGAATATTAAATTGAGGCATATGTGATTCTCCAAATCTGAAACTAATATGACTGTATGACTATATAAAAAATTATATGAAATTGTATATATATTGTATTAAAAGAAATATTAGTATCTGACTTATTTTTAATATCTTTATTTTAATATCTGAATATTGTACTTCAAGTTTAAAATATTATTATCAAAAAATTATTGAAATCAAAAATTAAACAATGAATTGAGCATCTTATATAATAAAGCAATTGATGATACATTTACTCACTCTAAATTCTAAGTGATTATACTCACTAAAATCTATCATTTGTTATAATTTCCTTTCTTCCTATCTCTAAATTCTAAATGATTATACACACTTGTGAAATCTATCATTATAATTTCTTCTGTCTATTAAATAACTTCTTACAACTATTTTGTTCTTTCTTTCATCAGAAAATGATTGAAATCTGAAATTAAATAATGAATTGAATATCTTATATGACAAGGTAATTAATGATACATTTACTTATTCTAAATTCTAAATGATTATACACTTATTATATATTTGTAAAATCTACTATTTCATATACAACAACAAATATTATGTAAAAAAATAGAAGGAAATATCTAAAAATATCTAAAAATATCTAAAAAAAGTAATATTTACTGTATTATAATATTTACTGTATAATTTGCTGCCTATCAAATAATTTCTTACAACTATCTTGTTCTTTCTTTCATCAGAAAATGATTGAAATCAGAAATTAAATAATGAATTGAATATCTTATATAATAAAGCAATTGATGATACATTTACTCATTCTAAATTCTAAATGATTATACACACTTTTAAAATTTATTATTTGTTATAATTTCCTTTCTTCTATCTATTAAATAACTTCTTGTAACTATCTTGTTCTTTCCTTCATCAAAAAATGATTGAAATCAGAAATTAAATAATGAATTGAATATCTTATATAATAAAGCAATTGATGATACATTTACTCATTCTAAATTCTAAATGATTATACACACTTTTAAAATCTATTATTTGTTATGATTTGTTATAATTTCTTTTCTTCTATCTATGAAATAGCTTCTTACAACTATTTTCTTTCATCAGAAAATGATTGAAATCAGAAATTAAATAATGAATTGAATATCTTATATGACAAGGTAATTAATGATACATTTACTTATTCTAAATTCTAAATGATTATACACTTATTATATACTTGTAAAATCTACTATTTCATATACAACAACAAATATTATGTAAAAAAATAGAAGGAAATATCTAAAAATATCTAAAAATATCTAAAAAAACTAATATTTACTGTATTATAATATTTACTGTATAATACTGCCTATCAAATAATTTCTTACAACTATCTTGTTCTTTCTTTCCTCAGAAAATGATTGAAATCAGAAATTAAATAATGAATTGAATATCTCAATGAATGAATATATGATAAAGCAATTGATGATACATTTACTCATTGTAAATTCTAAGCGATTATACATACTTGTGAAATCTACCATTTGTTATAATTTCTTCTATATATCAAATAGCTTCTTACAACTATCTTGTTCTTTCTTTCAGAAAATTATTGAAATCAGAAATTAAATAATAAAATATCTTATATGACAAAACATTGATGATACATTTACTCACTCTAAATTCTAAATGACTGTACATACTTGTGAAATCTATTGTTACTTTCCTTTCTTCTACCTATCAAATATCTTCTTACAAACCAAATTATCTTATCATCTTTCCTTGCCCTCTTTTGTATATTCATAATATACAAAAATTAGGATTATTCTTTTTTTTTTTTTTTTATTCACTTCATATTATTACACGTCCCTTGTATCACATATCTGAAACCGTTCCTTTCAGATGCAATGCACAGAAACATTTTTAAAGCGTGGAATCTTCTCGAGATTTATTCCATCTCTTGCGAACGAAACGAAATAAATATATCGCGTTAAAGGATCCGAGATCCTTTGTGAGGGTTCGCGAATAAATTCCGCGGTATTACGCCGGCATAAATAACGTTTGTTCCACGCTTATTCGCGAACGGAAGAGCCCTGTTCATTTACATCCCTGTGCAGAGAGAGAGAGAGAGAGACGGTATTGCCACATTTGAACAACGATGCCAAGAAAAGACCAGGGGAAAAGGAGCACAGGAAGCGTGGAGAAAGACAAACGAGTTTTTCGTCCGTCAGAGTTTCTTGGCAGCCGAGGCAATTCTGTCCTATTCCTCCGTCTCGTGGTCAAAATTCCTTTTATTTACTTTTTCTTCTTCCTCCACCCCCTCCTCCTCGTTAAAGACGAACGTGCAACGACGTCGTTGAAGTCACCGCCTCTCGTTTAAACTTTCCAAGACTTTGACTCGGCGAGCTTTTTGGATATTTTGGGAAAAAATTGGAGCGACAGGAGGGAGAAGCCAAGGGACCACTTTGGATCCCTTTGCCAGATACCAAGAGAATGAGAACAAGAGAGGAAAGGAGAGAGACAGAGAACAAGATCGTGATGGAAACATCAAAGAATTTTTTTTAGCGAAGCGACAGAAATTTCATTTATAACCCAACCCAAGTCAATCGACTTACAAAGTCGGATATTGATTCGACTTTGAAATTGTGAAAATGTGGGGATAAATGTGGTTCGAGGATTGAAAAATAATTTAACCTCTCTTATCGGATATGGAAATATACATTTTTGGGATTTTCGAGGATTGTGGACAATTTTATTTTCGTTCGAAAAATTGAGAAATCACAATTTCTCTTTTCTAGTATCGTAAAATCGAAATGGTGATAATTATTAATGAAGTGTTGGTTTAATATTTTTTACGTGAAGCGTGCTATGTTATGTAATTTTAGAGACATTGATTTTATATTCACGTAGTTGTGAATTCAAATTGTATTCCAATTGTTTATTACAAATGAAACGAGAAAATAAAGTTAACTCGTAATTTATTCACTTGTCAAAAATCAATTTGGGCAATATTTTTTACGCGTTATATAAATCATCTTTTATATCTTTCTTCTTTCTTTTTTTTAATAAAATAACGTTTGTTTGTTGTTTTGCATTTCGTGCAATTTTCAAGTTGTAATATATTATTTCAACTCAACAAGTTCCAATTCATCTTTCCCTACGCAATTTCATTTACATTTCTATGCAATTTTCATCACGATTCTCATAAAAAAAAAGGTCACATTTCCACGAAATCTCGATTTTCTTCTATTGATTAAAAATCTGAACACGCGATTTAAAAAAAAAAACTCTACTTTTAATTTTCGTTTAAAAATATAATAGCAAACGATTGGATGTTAAAGTCAAAGATGAGAGGATTACAGATATCACAGAATAATGGATAATAAAAATAAAAATAGTATAAATACCAATTTTCGAAAGATAGATATTTAAGCGATAAGAAGATGTGTTTCAAGAGCGTTTAACGAGTGCGATAATGGAATTAACAGCAATGAAAACTTTTAACCAGATGTTAAATATGCACGAAACGGGCAGCCATGAAAGATTTAGAATGATTTGGCGGGCTTTTTCGAAGAGGTTTTGGAGAGCGAAACGATAAGATCCAATTATCGAAAAACAGTTTATCACAGAGGCGAGGAAAGGGATAAGCCGGGTACTAATACTCCCCTCGATACTTTTCCTCAAAATGGACTCGAGAAACGTCCTAGCGTGACAGAAACAAGATGGAGCATCGATTGTTAACTTTGCGATAGAACATGGACGAAAATTTCGCTTTGAAACGTTTGATACGTTTGTATATATGAAATAACACTTGTAAAATATTCAATATCGAATCATTTTTGACCTAATTTAATTCTTTCGAATACTTATCATGCTATATTATCGAGAATCATCTGATAAACAGTCGAAAAAATAAAATATCTGTTGAAGTGATGCTAGAAATATTAATAGAAAAATATTAATCGAAGAGACAGTGTTTCATTCAAAAATTTCATGAAAGCTGTCCAATCCACTGTCTTCTCGCAGAGAATAATTAATAAATCATCGACAGTGAGATGATCAAAGATAAAAGAATTTTTTTTTTTTGGGAGGCAATTATTTATAAAACTTATTCCCTCTTATTTTTGTCGCACAGCACACTCCACGCAATCCTTAATTTTCTTTAAATGTTGCTGTACAGGAAAGAGGTTTAGGTCAATTTAAATCTAGCCTAACATTATCAGGGCGACGATCCAGCGGTAGACCGAATGCTAAACCAAGCTTAAGTTTTGTTCGACCATTCCATAATCCTCCCTAATAGACAATGTTTGTCCTGATCCAATCATTCGTGTGATTTCAGAAATGAAGGAACGCAGCAAGTTGTGCTTCATACCTATTTGCAGTGCCAATTCAAAAATCTTATTATAGAAATATATCGATTAAAATTTGAATTTTATAATCGAATAATCAGCTAAAAGTTAAGGATCATTTCCCCAGTTTTGTTTCTAAATAATAAAAATTAGATTACAAATTTAAAAGAAACTTTCGTCCAAAAGACTTTCTCGAAATAAAAATTAATCCAATTCTTGAATTCTGTCAAATATTTTAATTTAATTAATTAATAGACTGTGGATTCTTATGCAAATTAATATTTTTACGATGAATTAGAAGAAATAAGAGATCTTGTTAATTTATAAATGTGCATTATAAATTTTCGTTCAATCTCTATGCTGGATCTGGAAGGTTCATTAATCCCCCGTTTAAATTAATCCCTTGGCTTAATTTGTTCTTAATTTTTCCAAAAATCATCGTTCCAGGTGCAACAGATCATCCACATGTATGCGAATGCACTGTTCTTCCCTTCCGATCTCGGCTACTTCCGTGAACAAAATACCCTTCCCCCCCCTCCCGGATAATAGGAAATAATCTATTCTGGATTTCCCTTGGGTAATAACATTCCGGGCTACGGTCCACTGTGATGAAATAGGGACTTAGAAAAGCTTCTACATTTGTAATCCTACTATGGAGGATTACTGGTGGTGGGTAGGATTGTAAACGAAATTACAGCAACGAGAAAAACCCCCTTTCGTGGGGGGAGGAAGGAGGAATTCCAACAATAAAAAAGAGGAACGCGTGGAGAAAGAAAGAGGTTGCGAGCGATAAAAAAGCGGCGCGAGGAAAAGATACTACTGAAAAGAAAGATCCAAAAAGGGATTTTCGGGCAACGAAAATGGTAGGAAAATGTCTGAGGAGAAATTCTGATATTAAGAAAAAGATGTCTCTGAAAAAAAAAAAAAAAGAAAGATATTTCGAGCGAAAAAAGATAATTCTAAAAGCAGTAATTCGAAGGATGAGGGTTATGAGAGAAGAGAGAAAAGTTTGTGAAAGTTTTTTCAGAATTTAATGAAAAATAAACCAGATTTTTCAAATTTCAAAATTATCAAAATCATGAATAAAAAATAGTAAAAAGATTTTTAAGACGGAATAAATGGCAATAAAATTCTAATGATTCGAATGACGAGGGTTATGAGGAAGAGAGAAAAGTTTGTGAAAGTTTCTTCAGAATTTAATGAAAAATAAACAAAGATTTCTCAAATTTCTCAAATTTCAAAATTATCAAAATCATGAATAAAAAATAGTAAAAAGATTTTTAAAACGGAATAAATGGCAATAAAATTCTAATGATTCGAACGACGAGGGTTGTGAAGAAGAGAGAAAAGTTTGTGAAAGTTTCTTCAGAATTTAATGAAAAATAAACCAGACTTCTCAAATTTCAAAATTATCAAAATCATGAATAAAAAATAGTAAAAAGATTTTTAAGACGGAATAAATAGCAATAAAATTCTAATGACGAGCGTTATGAGGAAGAAAGAAAAGTTTGTGAAAGTTTCTTCAAACTTTCACAAGTGGGTGAAAATGAAAATTACAAAGTTTTATAAAATTAGAAATTATTTAATGAAAAATAAACCAGATTGCGCGTTTCTCAAAATTTCGAAATTATCAAAATAATGAATAAAAAATAGTAAAAAGATTTTCAAGGCAAAATAGATGGCAATTTTAAAATAACAATCAATAATTGTTATAATACACTATATTTTTCCTATGCCGATTAAATATAATCGATTATAAAATAATAAAAAGAAAAATGAACGGAGCTATTACATTTTCAATAATGTTGACGAGAAGCGTGACAAGATTCTGAATTAGAAAAATAATATAACGAAAGTTGTGAAGAAAGAAAGATCTGTATATTATTGTATATATTTGAAAACCGAAAACCCGATATACCTTTTTCAAAAATAATACGATCTTTAGTTCTTTATTTCAACTTCGACGTTCAAAGTTTCCCTAGTTTTCTCATAAGTTCACTATCAATTCGCTTGGTCAGACGTTGGTCGGGCATTTAAACTTTAACATCCGATCGATTTTTACGAGCCGATTATATCTCGAAGGTAATTTCTTCCCTTGATCGATGCACCGTCCAAAAATCCACGGGGATCCGGATCATAAATCGCGTGTGTAATTCGATAAACGATTACAAGGTAATTATCGAGGCAGGGAGGTCCACGAGCTATTTTCCCCCGTTATTAATGACCGCCACGGATTTTTCTTTCTTCCACGTTAACCGGTCAGGGTAAAGGCACAGCTTATTGCGTTTTATTAATTGCCTCGACCCAGTTAGTAATCCCAACTCGATAAATAAGTTAACGAGTATCGAGAAGACGATCTTTATTCCTGAAAAACTTTCCACGCCGCGAAATCGTTAATTTTCTTTCAAATCCTCGTCCGAATATGTACGTAATTTTTAACTTAACTTAACCCTTTGCACTCTTTAATTTCATTTTTTTTTTCTAACAATTTGTTAATTCATTTATAAAAAGGAGCTAAAAATAGGGCCTCGATAAAGTATTTGAAAGAAAAAAAAAAAAAAACATTTTAAATTATTTTAGAAGCCGCGTTCTAGCTCGAAATTGGAGTTGATGTAAGAAATGTAATATCGAGTCATACTCGAATCTTAAAGATTAAAACTCGACGAAGGAAAAAGGACGAAGGAACGTTTATCAACCATTTTGGAATAGAAATTTTGTTACCATAATTTCGATTGTGCAGAAGATATTTTATGTAATGGACGGTGTTCAAGTCATTCATGGAAATTTTTAGGTTACATGCAAAAATATTTCGTATGTCCATGTGTTAACACGGAATATTCTAAAAGTCAAAATAAATACAAAAATTTACTATACAAAAATAAACATTGAGATTCATTTATAAATAATTGAGATTTATGTTATGGATAAGGTGAGAGAGAAAGAGAGGTGTGATGGAGATAAAAGTACTTCAGTCTGTCTAATGTAAACTTCAATTGTTTATATTGATAAGCGAGCCTCGAGCAATATTTTCGAATACCAACTTTAGAATCGAGGCCTTGAATTTGAAATAATATTAATCTGTTCACGATAATTTGACAAGTGAATTTATCTGGATCTATCTATTTATTTTATTTAATAGAATTTTATCCAAATATCCAAAGATCTTGATTAATTAATTAACTGAATTATTAGGAACACGAACAAGAAAGGTGTTAAATAATTAAGAAAAACTTTTTACGATTCAATATATTTTTTAAGAAAGGTAAAAATATTAATATTTTAATTGTCTTTCCTTATATATAAATAACTTTAAGTACGAGCAGGATTTTTTAATTTTGCTTCTTCTCTTAGAAATTTGCACGATTCTGCAGTTTGGTATTCCATTTTAAAACATCGTGTATAATTGATATCTTTTTTTCTTTTTTTGTTTCAGGACGAAAAGAACCAATTGCTCATCACGAATCTCTGGTTAAAATTGGTGAGTTATTTAATGTATCATGAATATAATGAAACCTTTATGAAGCTATAGGAAAAATACGAGCTAATTTCACGTGGCAATTGCAATCAAAATTTAATATCGATGTTGAATAATTCTCATTGACTAATTAATTAAAAAAAAAAAGAGAGAGAAAAAATGAGAGAAACCATGAAAAAATTTTATCGAGAGAGAAATATAATAAAACGATCGTTTAATGAACCAATTAAAAGATGAAAATTATCAAACAAAGAATTTTTGTATAAAAGAATTGAATATGTAAATGTATTAATTTATATTTTAAATATAAAAACAAAAAAAAAAAAGAAGGAACAAAATTACATAAATTTCTATCGATTCGAGTAAAAATTTTTTTTAACTCGTGAATCTTTAACATTCGAAAGAAGAAAGAGAAGCGAATGATTCACGTGATATTTTGAAGTTCGATTTCTAATTACAGATTACAAAAGCCAATATTCGAATTAACCACGATTACCATCTTCAATAATTGTTGACCATACAAATTTCTAGCAATTCGATACAGTTCCTAACGATATTAGATCCACATCGAACCCAATATTCCAATTAGCCATAATTTTGTTTCAAATAATTACCGTTCTGACTGATCATAGATCATTCACAAATTCTTACTATTAAAAACACTTCCGATATTACACTTCAAATATTTGTATAAAACTTAAACAAAAATACTTGAATTAATATATGATTATAACTTCAGTGATCACAAATACCTATTGCTTTTTAAGAAAAATTTTTAACAACTTCGAAATTCTATAAAATAACTAAAGTCTAAGTTCATCATGGAATTTTCAATTTTACGAAGTAAAATTCCTACTCACACATTACAAAACTTAATAATAATTGAAAATTACTATCACACGCGATCATATACAGATTGTTCAAATTCTTCCTTAAATAAATTTTTTTTACTAATTTGATCTATCACAAGAAATTTCTTTTTTTCAGTTCCGATAAAACTTACACAAAACTCAACGTGAACCGATCATAAATTTCCCGAATCGAAACTTCCATTCCAATATATCAAATCCAAGTTGGAGAAAACATCACGTGGTATTATTTTGAAGTTCGAATCGTGGTCACAACAGATTCTTATCAACTAGAACTATTAATAGAGGCACGGGCAACAGGTACTCCCGTTGGAGAGGGTGAAGTGGCGCACCCTTATTAGGGTAGACCGCCGTAATATTTCCTTTCAGGAGGTTTCGAACCGCACTTTAAAACGCTTGTCGTTGCTCATTTCCAACGGCTTATGCCTCGTCAATCCTCGCCCTCATCCACAACCCCTATCAATGCCTGCGTCATGAGGCTTTGCAATGACCCAAATTCACAGTTAACGATTCGACGATGATGTTTTCGGCTCGATCGACGAGTCGAATGGCCGAATCTTTCGGCCATTTCGACCGATTTCTATGTTAACAATTAAAACATAGAAACACGCTCGAATCTATCTACCCTCTTCGTTGATTAGATTAATATTTAGGATGATCATCCGACGTTGATAAATTAAACGAACGGACAAATGAGATGATGATTTCGAGATCGTTGGACGTGAGACGAAGGGATTCGAAATGAATAGCATTTTTATGTGTAAAACATGTAATGTCTAAATCCTCTTTGTTTCTATTGTTAATCGAGATACGTAATTATAAAAGCAACGATCTTGAAGGTAATTCATTTATTATTTTATCTATTCGTTTTGTTTCGTGCGTTTTTTAATTGAATTAAAAATTAAAAGAAAATTGTTTTATTTCTGTTGTTCCTTTTCTCTTAGATACAAGAAAATGTATTTGAAATTCAGAAATTAACAATAGAATCGAAAGTAATATCTCGAATAAGATGAATTTTTACGATATTCGAATGGAATATACAACTTTATTTTATTTTAATATCATATCGGTAAAAAGTGAAATTTTTCAGAAAAAAAAAAAAAAATTTATTATTTTAATTTAGCCTTATTTCACATAACACGTAGATGGATTTATTTTTTTATATTTTTATTAAAATATTATTAGAAACTCCTAAGTCTTGTAACATGATTTCAATTATTAAAATTATTCCATGAAAAATAAATATAGAAATATTCAAAATCAAAAATTTCCTTAAAAATAGAATATATCGATTATTCTTGAACAGTAATTATAATGTAATTAAAACCTATTAATAACAATGACAAGAAATCAATAATACAGCATAACGAATAATCAAAGAAGAAAGAGAATTTATTTTAATTCGAAATTCTATTTCACTAGAATATTAATTGTATTGCATTGCATGAAACGTCGTAATTGTTTATTAAATCCATTGTATAAAATATTGCAACAACTAATTAATCATATGATCGAGTAATGCAAACAAATATAATGTAATAGAGATCTTTACAAGATCTTCTGAAAATTAAATTTCTACGATTCTCCTTATCTCTTTCGATTTTATGAATACTTCAATTTTATTATATATTCACTGTTATCTTCATGAAAACAATTTAAATACATTATATATTTTTCAATGTAAAAGTTAAAAAAGAAATAATTGGAATATTAAAAAATCTAGAAAAATATAGAAAATTTCAAAATTCATGAAATAAATATTATATTTGTTTTCTAATACATTTCTTATTTATATATATATACATATAGTCTAACCTTTATGATATTTCTTTCATATAATAAAAATATATTATCGATTATTTTTAAAAAAAATTCCAAATGCTTTCAAACTTTTTCGCGGTAGTGTACATGTGCAGTATGAACAAATAAAAAAAAAAAAGTTTCATCTCTTTTTAACCTTTTTCGTCTACCCTTGGATGTCAAGTGCACGAGTAGTAAGGGAGTGAACTTAACGCACAGCTGCACTTGACTTGCACCGCCTGATATCTTTTTGAATATAAGTCGCTGAGATATTCAACAACTTCGAGATAAGACTCGGAGATATTCAAGATATGTTTGACGTTTTCACGTATCGAAACCACGTCCTACATATTTTCCTGATAGCATTTCTATCAAATACATTTGTGTCTCAGCCAAGAAGAAGGGGACAATCGGAATCAAATGTTCCTCTGCAATAACTCAGGAATATCTTCACAATTTTTACTTAATATCTAGGAGCTATGAAGTAATCGTACGATTAGAATTAAAGTTACGAAATATTTTTATAAAAATATAAAAATTGTGTAAGTGATATGGAATTTCATATATGCGATGGAACACACGGAATTGAAAACCCCTTCGATTATTCATAAGAAATGGTTTTAGCGAAGAAACGAATGGTTTCAAGAAAGATATAAATGTAAGTGAATCGTTTTTTTTTTTTTTTGTAAATGGACGCGTAGAGAATATATGAAGATTTGTTTTCTTATATGGAATTATATATTTTGTAAGTTATGTATTCCATTCTATACTAATTTTCAAATTATTTAAACTTATAAATTTTATATAAATTTTAAAAGAAATAATATGTTTGAAATTTTAGTATACAATTCCTATCATAAAATTTATGTATACTTTTTTTTAAATGTTAATATTAAGATTATTTTTAAGATAATAAAAAATTAAATGTAATGTAAAATTTAAAATTATTTATTTGAATTGCTACTTTTCAGAAAGAATCAATATGTTGGAAAATTGAAAACTGTAATCATGTAACAAATATGTACAAATTTTCAGGTGACAAATTTGGATACTTTATCTCAAATTTGAAATTTTCATCAATATTCAAATTAAATTATTTATTATTTAAAATATATAAGTACACGTGTAATTCATTAAACACTTTCAATATACAAAATTAAATAAACAGATACTTTAATAATGAAAAGGAATCTTTGTGATAGATGATATAAAATTAATTTTCTTTGAGTCAAGTTCAAATTAAAATAAATTCACAAAATAAAAATAAAATAAATATATATTTTGGCAATAAATAGTGTATCCTATCGTAAGTAATAATAATTTAATAATAATATTGAAGAACTATTTAAATAAAAATATAAAAAATTTATTTATTCTATGGTATAATATTTTAAACGATTAATCTTTTTTAAAAAATTAAGAAAAAGAACACATTAAACAAAGAGAAAAATTATATTTTAACAATGATATTTGTGGATTAATGTGAAAATTTGAAATGCAATAGATATTATGCACTTCGTATCCAAGGTTGCTTCGCTTTCATTGAATCTATATCAACTGTTACGCTGCATTTGCATAGTTTTCATTGAGGTCATGGGTTAGAGAATGCAAAGATACATAGCATATTTCTGCATATCCCCTCCATACAGCATACCAACACATTGACATACAAGAAATACGTATTAAGCGACATGCACGAAACGTCGCATAATTTGCATATGTGCAAAAGATTCCGTGTCAGTTGGTCATACATTGATTACTTATTAAAGATTCAAATGTGTTACAGCATATAAACTATGCTATATTTATACCGTAATTACCAAGTTGGACGACTATATATTATACAAGTTCTGACAGAAGGTGGACATCCTTTGCAAGAAACTTTAATCGGTTTATAAACATCAATCTTAATTTAGTTTGCATAGTAATCGAAACATTAGATTGTTGAAAAGACAAATTTTCAGATGACAAATTTGGATACTTTATCTCAAATTTGAAATTTTCATCAATATTCAAATTAAATTATTTATTATTTAAAATATATAATATTTCATATCAAATATTTTAATTTGAAAAATTAATTTTAAATATTTTACTATTTAATTTAAACAATTTTCTTCTGAAATTATTCTATCGTTATTTGATTAATTTAAAATAAAAAGAATTTTCCAGTTATTTTTTATTTTATTATGAAGTTTCTTTTCAAAGTTTTTTATTGTATCGATTATATGCAGCAAATTAAGCGAGAAAATCTTGCTAATAAGAACATATTTTTTTAATAGATCTGATATAAACTTAAAAAAATATATATTTATAATTTTACTTCGTAATTTTAACTATACTTATGTTTATTATACAAATATATATAAAATCATTTAATTCGATTCGAATCGATGAAGAAATAGAATTTTATTTTATTTCTTTTTTTTTTTTTTTTTTTTTTAGATAATCTTTTTAATTTGATAATAAAAGACATAATTATATAGCAAAGAAAATATATATAAATATATATATTGTAGATAAGGTTATGTATTTCGAAAATATTAAATTTTAATGAAAAATGAGAAAGATCTAAACAAAAAATATAAAAATACTGTCAAGTTTAGAAGAGTATAAGATGATATAAATGAAAATTGAAGACTTCTAGAATTTAATTTTGACGAGAATAAATTAATAACAAAAAAAAAAGAATAAACAAATTATTCGTTCTTTTATAGATACTAAATAATAGTTATAATTATAGATATAGAAAATGATTGGTTTGTAAATTTTTCTGTATTATCCTAATACTTAGAATTTACAAAATCTTTTAATATATTACACACTTATTTTTGTATCATAATCTGATGAAATATACATACAAATGACAGATATTTGAAATCCACCAATTTTAAAATATTTCATGAATATAATATGTATTTCTATACATATGCACATATTCATACAATTACCTATGTATAATTTTTTCTTTTTAAACAGATTTGATATATAATTCACTAAACTCAGAATTTATGATGCAATTGAATTTCTAACCAAATATATAAGTTATTTCAGGTAAACATATATTACTTATGCTTTTACATGTTATTATGAAAACATATATAATAAAATTATTTAAACCATTTATGAATTAACAAATTTATGAATATATATAATTATGATGTACTCACCAAGACAAGATGTTTATCAATAGGTTACAAGAATCATCAGATATTTCTTCATATTCTTCATATTTTCCACATTGTTTCTCCATTATTTTCACTCAAAGTTCACGAAACCAATTTATAAATACTTTATCACGAAATACTTTGTATCGAATTTATAAAATAAATGTTAGACGTCAGAAAGATGTATTCGACACGACGCGACGCCACGTTTTATACCATTACGCAACGACAGGAAAGAATGTCTAATTGAACACTTCGAAAAAAAATACGAATAGCATTTGTTTTGTTGATATCGAACTCTCGATAAGGAAGTATATACTTATGTTCTTGGAATTTTTGCCTGATTGCGGTCACCTTGTTTTCGTCTTTGTTTCGAACGATATTCGCACATGTCTATTAATTATTATAATTTATATCACTCAAAGCACGTTAAACTACAATACATTCGGCCAATTTAGACGCTATAGAACGCCACCTATACCTATTGTTTAAACTTAATACATTAATCATATGAGATACAATTTATTTAAATTATATATTTAATATTAAATTATAATTTATGAATAAAATTATTTATATATTTTTTAAAAATATGTACTAATTTTTTGAATTGAAAATATGTATATATAGAAATATTTAATTATATATATTTAATTCAATTTGTACATATTCAGTCACTCATTTGATTTTCGTAGCAAGAAGAACTTCCGTGAAGAAGAAGTTTTTAGTTCTAAAATAATTGTCAGTGAAAGTGCGTCATTTGTGTCTTTCTGTTATAATTTTCTATATTATTAGTGTATATAAATGTGTGATTTCAATGAGGATAAATGAACTACTTTCGACAAGCAGATACAATATGGTGAGACTTTTCAAATTTTTAAAATTCTTATTAATAATAAAACATTTTTAAAAGAATTTTTCTCTTTTCAATATATAAGAGAAATTTATATAAAACAGATTAAGATGTCTTTTTGTTCATTATTAGAAAATCATTTTATTCATATTTTAATAATATTTTCATTACGATAGTATAAAATAATTTCTTTCAAATCTTTCTTTCTCTATTCTTCTATTCGGTTTTCAAGAGAAAAGTGATTTTTTGTTCTTAAAGAAAATTTTACAATTTTCCATTACTTCTGTCGAGTTTATAAATCACTTGAAGCGAAAATAATATACGTATAAGATGGAAGCTTTCTGAGAACTTTACTCCGTGTGAAGCATAAAAATTATAACCATTATAACCATATAATTTCATATAATATATGAAAGAAAAATATAAAATTAGTTATGTAATTATATATAACGTATTTTGTTGAAATATTTTTTATTTAAATAAGTTATTAAGTTATTTAAATAAAATATATAAAATTACACAAAATTAATAAAAAATATATTTATATGTTTGATTGATTTATACATTTATTCGTTTAGTGATTTAATCATTTTACAAATATTTTATCAAACTTGAAATAAAGTACAAAGAGTTTCGATATTTTTAATAATTAAAATAATATAAGATGTAAAAGGATTTAATACAATTCCAATATGTTCAAATAATTGAAGCACAGTTATTTCGGCGTAAAGTAAATATACTTGTAGACAATACATTGACACATAATTCAATTAACGTTCAAGGATATTCTATGGCCAAATTGATATCGAATTTATCGGCTATTGAATTTGAAGAACTCGTCTTGTAATTTCCTTCGTAATTGAAATTTTAATATTATATCCGATATCTTTAGTTTTGTTTGGAAAGATTGAATATCAGCAGAACAGATTCGGCAGATTCGTTTCATTATTTCGAAATTATTTCATTCGTTTCTCAATTTCACATGGTTTCAATTTACAAACGATAAAATTCTTCTCATTTGTTAATCGACACATTTTCATTCGACTGTATAATTTAATTATAATTTTTAATTTATTTTAATTATTATTTCGTTTTATATATTTTTGTTCTAATGCATCATTTCTTATCAAATTCTTTTAAATTTTTTAAAAACTTATCAATATATTTTAAAAATATCTAGATTAGCGTCTATTGTTAGATGATATAAATTTTTTATTTGTTTGAAATGATAATATATTTTGAATATAATTTACTATTTATTTAAAAAATATTTATATTTAAGTATAATAATAATTTTTAATTGTTGATCATGGATCATATTTCTCAAAATTATTTATGAATATTAAAAAATATATTTATGTTCAATAAAATTTTAATACTTTTTTATTTTCCGTCGTATTTTCAAAATTTATAACTTGTTGAAAAGTAATTATTTACATAATTTCTTACAATATCTATACATATTACAAAAAATCCTAATATACATATAAAATTAACCATAATAATAAATCATCTCGTCAACATCATAAGATACATAAAAATAAATCTGATGTTCCTGACGTTACATCAAAGAGAACAGTATCTCGACTTTTATTCACAGAGACAGAAGATTAACCTTTCACCGTCACGAAACCTTTCACCATCCTCGGTTCTTATCCTGTCAATGGTAAGAAAAATGTTTTCCGGTCAAAATTAGTTTCACGAGGTACTAGCCTACTTTGGCGAATTCAGAATTCGGAAGCGCTTCGATCGGAAGGGATATAGAGGTAGGGATGCATCAACGAAGTAGTTTCGAGATAGGCTGAAGTGCATTCGCGTAGCACAGTCGTAGGCGGGGTACGTAGTTACGTGAAAATCCACGATCGCAGAAACGAACTTCTCGGTGGGGTGTAACTTCTTGGCCTCCACTAGAAAAGAGTGGAGCACGACTCGAGTAGGCGGAGTACTCGCGTGTCTGTGAGCTTTAACGGTTCTATGGTATTATGAGCGAAGTCAGCGCTAGGTGCACTCTCTTTTCCTCTTTACCATCTCACTATTACCCTCCCTCGCTCCATTCCACCCTTCTGTTGGCCCCCATCGCGTCTCTATTTCCGTTTCTCACCCCAGTTTTGTGCGTTCGCCCTAAAGAAGAGACGAGTAAGAAAGATGGGAGCGAAGAAAGAGGGATTGGAGAGAGAAAGGAGTTACTCGACGTATCTCATATAGGTGTCTCCTATAACAACATTTTTTTTTTTTTTTTTTTTTTTTTTTTCTTTTTTCCCTCCTTTTCTGTTTTTCTACAAAGAGTAACCCGTTTTTTCAAGCCGTGAAAAAATCTCGACGAACGAAACGTACGGTAAATGGTACTACACGGTTTTACGCAAAATCTTGGCATTTTATGGCCGCTTTCGAGACGTACTTCATTAAAGATTTTATTGTTTCTCGTGTTTATTGTTCCAGCTTGTAGCGTGAATGGATTAAATTTTTGTTTAGATTCGCGTTACGACGAACTGGTTATCGATTTTTTCTTTTTATTCGTGATGGATACAACACACGATATTTGCACTTTAGAATATTTAATTTTTGGTGAAGTTTAAGTCTTTATGATCTTTACGAAATATTTGTATTTCAGAATAGTTGATTTTTCCATCCACGTCGTTTCCTTATTTTTTTATTCGTTTCCAAATTGTCAATTAGTTCCTTCCTTTCGTCTGCACGTCACGTTCACGAATGTGCAATTGCGACTACCAACTATCGGCTATCAATGACAGGACAAGATGAGTCAGAAGCATCACAGACGGCTAGAATCCTCGTTTGATTAGGTTCGTTAATGTACCTGCCACTGTCAATTGAGATAGACTGATATTCTACAGACCATCGAGGGCACTTTATCAGTTTGATATGTTATCGGCTCAAATCAACGAGTAGTCATCTTATGTAGTACGTATACGATTAAAGAAATACTGTCTTTTGATTGGCATAACATGCCTATTACGTTTTAATTGGTGTCGCGTCGTTACGAAATGCAAAATGTGTATCCAATTTGTGTCAAATAGTATTTATAAAACAAATACAAACATATATGTGATATAAACGACGATTTGAAATTTATTAAATAATTTAAAGATATTTAATTTTGTTCTTAAGATTGAGGAAAGAGTTAAATACTTTTTTGTCTTATTTTATCTTTTTTGCATCAAAATATAGAAGAAAATTTTTGTCGATAATAAATTGTTTTTTTATTTATATATTCTGTTTTTAATTTTTCATAATATAACAACTTAATATTTTTAATATTTATAACTATATATAGTGATTCAGTAAAATTTTTATTTTCTGATTAATCATTATTTTGAAAAAAAATTATTGCAATAATTTATAAGATAAATAAAATTTTAAAATAATTTTTAAACAATTGATTAGATTGTTTATCTTAATTAAGGAAAATTTTATTATCGTAATTAAAAATCATATCTTTTCATGTGTCTCGTCAATTGAAATACACAAATAGAATTGAGATAAAACCAAAATCAGTTTAATTCATGGTGACTGTGTAGTTTGAGTGATTTTCTTGATTTAAAAGGATTCGTGTTTAAAAGGATTATCAGTAAATGGAGATCAAAGATAAATTCCAGAAAGTTTTATCCTTAGAATTTCGTTTAAATGAAAGTTAAATTAAACTCAATTCTCAATTTCTGCTTCTGCATAGTCCTTGATCATTTTAGAACCGTGATTCGTTTAACTGCAATTTTCTGATAAGGTTAAATTTACGATCATCTGTCTTTCTTGCTTCTTTCTTTAATCATAGCGTTAATTATAAACCTCTTCTTCTTGATTATAATAATTTTCTGCAGCTCGAAATTATCATATCCATTTTTATCTTCTTCTTCTAAGAAAGAAAAAAATTATAAAAAAATTAAATTAATATTTCGATTAATAATAATTATTATATCTTCTTTTTATCTTTTATTTTTATTTTTAGAATTTTTAGAATTTCCGATTTATTATTTAAATCTTTAAAGATTTGTAGAGACATTCAAGATAATTACCGGGCAATTTTCTTTCTTGGCTACAATTCAGTTTTTCAGAATGAAAATACTTTTTTTTTAGAAAAAGGATTTGAGATTTCATTATTATTTCCTCGTGTTTCTCTATATTTATTATAATAGAGATATGAAAAAAATAATTGTTCTACGCTTTATAAAATTACGCCATTAAACTGTTAAAAAATTTTTATTCCGATAAAAAGGATTATTTAACAACTTTTAAATTTTTAGATATGTGTGTTCAATTATGGAACAAATGTGATATTCAAATAATTTTAATTTAGTAGCGATAACTCCCTCGAGATGCTTTACGATCCTTCAAAGTTTTAAAAAAATTTCAAGTTATCGAAGTTCCTTACTTTTAAATCAAGAAAATCACTCAAATTACACTGTCACCATGAATTAAACTGATTTTGGTTTTATCTCAATTCTATTTCAATTGACGAGACACATGAAAAGATATGATTTTTAATTACGATAATAAAATTTTCCTTAATTAAGATAAACAATCTAATCAATTGTTTAAAAATTATTTTAAAATTTTGTTAGTTGTTAACTTTTACGCAAAATATATTAAAGAAACTTTTAAATGAATCTAATTAGATATCTTTAATCTGATATATATATATATATGAAAAGTTCTGATGAGAATCTATTAAACTGTAGCTATTGAATTAAAAAAAAACTAAAATATCGAAAATTTATAAAATATAAGTCGTGTTGTTAATTGTTAAATCAAAAATTCGAATTTGATTAGAAGATCAATCGAGTAGGATGATGCGTCAGTATACTAAAATACAAGGGGTCCTATTACTAATATTTATTCAGGAGAAGCATGTTTCCTCGTCAAACGATTTGGCATCCGCAGAGAAGCGGGCAAATATTCCTTATACATATAGGTGGCACTTTGGGGGTAAATTCGGGTCACACAAGCAATCGAGAGTGTATTAACTAGCTCTCAACGAGAATTGAGTTATGCCACGAGTTCGTGGTCCCTGATCAAAAGCCAGTAACGTATTGTAAACCGAAGGTGCAAAATTCGAACCCTCTTTGCCATGGATCGTCTTCAATACGTCACTTCTCAAAATTTCACACCCTCTGCGTGTGAAATTCATCGGTGCTACAATTCCGTTCGTTCAACACTTGCACAGTTATTTTTGAATCCAAAAAAAAATCGATTTTCTTTCATTCTTTTCTCTTAATTTTAAAATTGAGATTTTTTTTTTAGGATCTTTTATATGTCTGTTTACTTGTACACTTGATCATATTCTGTCTGAGGCAAAAATATAAATTGCAGGTTAGAAAATGATGACATTGATTATTAAATTTATGCAATTCTTGTGGTATTTAGAGTGTTAACTTTTTAATGGTTTTTTAAAATAACTGCGAATATTTATGCAAATTTGTATTCTTATAATTCATTCGTCAGAAGATTGAATTATAAAAATGGAAATATTGATCATTCTCTAAATATCATACTGATCATCATCTTTCACTGTTCTGCGTATATTTGCATATTGTGAGCTTTTTTCACATTTAAATTTCTCACAAATGTATAAATGTATAAATATCCGTAATCTAATTATATTAATATCTTATAAAAAATAGCAAAGATTTTAGGAAAAAATAGGAAATTATTTAGAAAAACTTCACCCAACATTTTTGATATAAAATAAACAGAGTTTAATGCAGATTGACAAGAGCGAAAAAGGACATTCTACAAACTATACATCTTAAGATCCATCAAATGATAAATTAGACGAGATTTCTCAGATAAAATTTTCCAATATTTCAATTTTTTCAAACCTCAAATATACATGAATTTCATAAAATTCCGATAATTAACGAGCACTATTAATTATTTCATTTCCATATTCCCCCTTCCCCCTCCTCCCTTTTTCTTCCACCATCGAAAAATCATTCCTACGATATCATTCCATCGAACTGCAATTACGCTAAACACGAAAAAGATATCGAGTAATTACGTCAATTAGCGCATCTCTTTTGCATCGTCTGATATCAATTTAATTCTCGATATTTCATCGAATATTCACGTTCACGTAATTCGATTACAAACACGGGAAATCCTCGTTGAATTCCTCGTTCGATTGAAGGAAATCCTTCGAGGTATTCGTCAAGATAAGAAATCGTGAGGCGGTTGTAAAGTTGGGGGAGGGGGGGGGGGGNCGCGAAACAACCTATCTTTACGTGCCAGGCTCAATTTCACTTTGACGTGGTTTATATCGGTGCAAAGTTACTCAGCTGTTTTACGAACCGTCATCTCTTCTGTTTCCTTTTTTGTACGAACATGACAGAAATTACACAGGTAGAGAGGAATAACAAACTGAAAGTATTTTTACATGCGCATCATAGTGCGTATGTCTACTGATGATATTGCTTGTGATATCAAGTAGATGAAACTTTAATACAGTCGTTTTTATTTGAAACAGATAAATAGAAAAAATTGATAAATGAGAAATTTATTGTAATGTTAATTATGGTTGAAAGTTTTTGAAATAATAAAATAAAAGATATAAATAGGATGCTAATATATTCGTGAGCAATTTTTGAAAACTCGAATTTGAGATATTATAAGATAAACATAAAAATTCCAAAATTGAATTGTTTATAGTTTAATAAATAAAACTCAAATAATATTTTTGTATATCAATGTTTTAGTATTTAAAATCGACTTTTTAAGTATTCTTCACGAATTTATATATTGTTAAAAGCAAGAATTAGAATATGATATAATTTAATTTTTTTTAAAAATATATTTCTCTTTCTTTGAATACAACATATTGAAAATAAAGAAGGATATGGAAATAGAAGAAAAATTTTTCAGAGAACAATTTTTTTTATATTATTTGTTAGTAAAATAAATTAAAATCTATTTCTTGTGCAAATTTGCTATGTTATTTTCATAGATTAATAACATAAATATTAATAATTTTTTGTTATAATAATTAAACAAGGATATTTATTTAGTTAAAATGAAAACAAAATCCAAATTGCGTGATTTTTTTTTTGGTAAATAAATATCATTACGTGTAGATATAATTATTCACTGTTCATTATAAATCATATTAAATTTGTTAGTAGCACGAAAAGTTAATCATAAAATATTTACATACAGAATTTTTACATAGAGAAATTATTTCTAGCTAAAGTCAGGTCTGACTAGTGTAAATACAAAAATGAAATAAATTAGTAGAACGAAATAAGCTGAAATATTCGTGCGCACATTTTCGAGAAAATAAAAAATGATAAAGAAAGAGAGATTTTAAAAAACGATGTGTGATTCGTATCAACGAATCCAAGAAAACGAAGTCAAAGCGAAGCATGAATTTTCAAAGAGCACCGATGCATATTAAAAATCACATCATTAAAGAGATAGAAATATAGCAAGTGATGATACTTTTATCTTCGTTAGAATTATTAAGTATCATACAGTTACCAAGATTAATATTCAGACATTATCCCATCTCTGAATTTTTTATCCTTATCTTGAGAAATGGATTAATTAACCATCTTATTCTTTATGATGTAAAAGATAGAAAATCCTTCGTTTCAATTTTATTATTATTAATAAAATATTAAATATTAAAATATTTCGTTAACCATTAAATCTATTTAATTAAAAATATTTTTGCAAAAGTCATTTCTCAGTCTTTTTATAATTTTACTTATTAAAATTACAACATCGCCTAAATTAATAATTTTTCCACCATAATTAACTTCGTATTTCTTTATCAAGTGCATTAAACAATTTTTTAATTAATAATTAAAAGAAAGATGTGTCATCTTCACACGATCTATACAGAAAATACTTTAAATCTATCTCTTTACAATTTTATCAACAAAAGAAACTAATCAATCACTCAGAAAAAACACCGTTAACAAAGAATTTTTGCAATAATTATTACATCTTAAGATTTATATTTATAAAAAAAGAAAAAAAATTTCGAAAACTCTCGATTATCGATTAATACATCCAGCTTATTCGTTTATCTTCCACTTGTTTCCATCTCATCGAAGCGATTGCTGCATCCTCGTCGACCCGTTCTCGAGATAACAATGAAGAGATTTTTTCGGGTTCAATTAAGCCTCGACCGAATCGCGTATTAAAAATATAAAGGGGTTCGATGCTTTTTAATTAACGGTGGATTTCGTTATTTCGGGCAGAATCAAGCATCGTTACGGTTCCAATGATCCTAAACGATCAATCGCGTGTATGCAATCTGCCCGTAAAGTACGATTAAACCGATATGGGATGCACGCGTACATTTGCGCTTATCAAGAACCGATGGTTTAAACGATCGTTTTGACGAATGATTATACATATTGGGCTGAATGTACATATTGATGAGAGTGTTGGCCGCATTCACCATGCTCCAGAAATCGAGGAACGTTAATCAACTCATTAAAGACTATTTCATTCATTAATCTTTCACCAATGATTGTATGGATAATTAATAAACAGGATAAAATGTTACGTTTTAAAATAATAATTAAATTTTTAAATTCTTACCGAATCTTTTGTATATTTATATGTTATTTTGGTTAAATTTTTTGTTTTAACGTTCAAACAAATTCTTGAGGTTAAAATTAATTTTAACTTCTCTCGTTAATTTTCTTATTCATGACTGACAATCTTATTATTATTAATTTTTTATCCTTTATTCTTGTCTAAGGACTATATGTATTTAATTCTTATCGGAAGAATCTTTTTTAATTATTATTAAGTCTATTTTTAATAAAATTTTCTTCTTCAATTAATTAAATTCTTAATAAAATTATTTTTATAACTCCATTTCAAAGGTATATCAAAACGACTTTTATTTTTGTCTTAAAAGTGAAGATTGAAATTAGAAAAATCATCTCAGAAATTGAAGTTACGATGAAGCGTTTCCTCTACTTCCTATCTTTTAAAAATTCCTCTCAATTAAAAATCCTCGTATACTCCGTATACACTTACCTTATTTATTATTAACTTCCTTTTCCTTGGAATCATTCCTTCAAACTTTCGCTAAACTTCGCGAAACTATGCGATTTATACGATCGAGATACTCCAACCGTCTCATCATTCTTTTCATCCCGTTCTTGTATATATATATATATATATATATATATATGTTCTTCGTGTTCCGCTCCATTGAAGCGAGCATAAAAGCGTTCACAATGAGGCAACGAGCGTCCATAACAGATTTAAAGCATTAATATTTTGAAAAAGGCCGTCGAGTCGATCTCTCTGTTCTAATTCTATTTTTTTTCCTTTTCCTTTTTTTTTTTACGAAAGAATAAACAACGAGGGTTTAACGATTCTCTCTCGTGATTCTCCGGCGATATCTTTGTCCTCAGCTTCGTGTCGCCACCCTCGATCCAGCCCTTGTTGAGAGCGCCTTGTGACGAAGTTCGTCGCATGGTTTAATTAGGTCAGTCATCCGAGGAAAGGAGAAGCGTGGCTTCGAAATCGATGATATTTCCAGGGCAAACATTTTCAGAGTGAATATCTGTAGAATATCTGTAGAGGGAAAATAATCGGTTTACTCGAAAACTTTTGTCGAATGGAGTCTTTGAAAAAATTCAGATTCTTGTTATGGCGATGAATTGATGTAATTTATATATAATACTGTATAATACTTATAATATATAATATAAATATTCTATGGTAAAGTTGAAAAATTACAGATACAGGTTTATTTAAAATTAAAATGACAAGTGAAATTCGTTTATTTTTATTCTTTATTTTTATTTTTTATTAGTTGAAAATTTCTGAGATATTTTTCATAGTAGGGATTCATTTCTCTTTTATTATTATTATTATTATTATTTTTGTGACAATATTTATTTTAAATGTTTCGATGATCTCGATATGATTTTTTCATATATTTTTAATTCGCGCTTATCGATATTGATATTATTGATATATAATATCTTCTTTTTTTTTTTCCTAAATAAGGTAATTTTTTATCCAATAATTTATCATAATTAATAATATGTAATATATGTATAATTAATAATATGTAATTAATAATATGTAAATTCATTTTATGAATAATATAATTTTGAAAAATTCAGTTGGAAAGAATTATTTGTCGCGAAATTTAATAAAATTAAATTATCATCACAGTTTATAGTAAAGGATTAAATAAATAACAAGCAACTTTGATAAACAAACGATCGATAAACTGTTTTCTTTTATTACAACGGCGGCTGTGTTGGTTGTACACAACAACAAAAATAATGGCAAGAAAGAGTAAACAATTTAATTGACACATCGATTATATTATCGATCGTTTCGTTCATTTCGTATCTTTTTTATAAATATTTAGAAAATATATTTTTCAAAACACAGGTCACTTGACTTTATTAAAACGTGACGAACTTGCGACGAACTTGTGATATAATTTCACACCACCTATCGAGCAAACTACTATCACAAATCGAGTCGCCAAAGTTCAGCGAAACTTTCGTCTAAAAATAAACACGTCGAACAAGGTAAACGCGCGATTTCGATCGTTCGCACGCATTGTTGAAAAAACTTTCGAACAAAGGATCGTGTTTTTTTTTTTTTTTTTTTTTTACGGAAGAAAATCCAATCGGGAGGGAAGAAAAGGGTTGAAGTATTATCCCAACGTATTAACATTCCAACATAATCCCCTCATCGTCGTCCTCACCGTTTCGACGAACTTTGGGAAACGCTCTAATTACGTCCTTCAACGAGGAGAATGGAGACTTAAAATTAGTTGCGAAACCAGCGATCCGGTTACCTTCTGAGGAGACTAGAGCTCAGATATTCTCACGACATTTTATCTTCCTTTAATATCCTCGAACGTTGTAAATTATGGCTTCAACATCCCCTCGGTGCTCGAAGTGAAGGGAGAAGGAAAAAAGGAGGGGAGGGGAAAAAGTTGGGGTATTAAGAGCCATTAAAACGAAATTCAAAATGTTTCGAAAGATTTCTTCTTCTTTTTTTTTTTTTTTCCTCCCTTTTTTTTAATACACCAGAGGGAAATAGACCATGTCGTTAAACAGTTAATGCTTTCGAAGGTGGATTCAGGAAAGGTAATATAAAGAGTTCTCGGAGGGAAGAAGATGCAAAAGAATCTTGCCCGCAGCACTTTAAACGAAGTTCTTGGATAGTTCGAAACTGGTGCCCCAATTCCAGGGGTGAATCCGAATAATCAGGCTCGCCAATGTGCACACGCGAAAAGCTCTGCCAAAGGTTCAAACCTGAAGGCTTGGCTGAGGATTTTAAGCGATTTCAGGCGCCGGGATTGAGGCAGGGCGTTTAAGGCAGATTATCAATGTGTGCGAGTGAATGTTTGTAGAATGGGTGAAGTTTGATTAAAATGTTTTGTTGACATCGATCGAATATAGCGCATTTCACAGTTCAATATTCTTTTTTCCTTTTTTTTTTTTTTT